>NC_140182.1:6615542-6658042 GCF_963971535.1 Notolepis coatsorum
TTATTGGATTATTTACGAAACTGATGAGTTATATTCATTAAAGAAAGTTGATTTAATAAAAAAAGACAAATTTAATCAGATTAATCACTTTATTCAAATTGACGATTTAGTTTGAGGATATTTAATACATATATATATTTTTGTATGATTACATCATAAAATATGACGACAGACATTCAAAGCTTCATTCGAAAACATCAATAGAAGCTTTGAATGTAAAAAAATTACATTCTGTACAGCCCTGCCATTTTGTTTTCAACGTTTTTTTCTCTCTCCCTGGTCGGATAGCTAACATAGTTTCTGCTACAGATACAGCACTCAAAACTCAAACCTCTCATGCCTCTCTACCACTCTCTACCACTCCTCTATTGTTCTTGACCGGGCCAGATTTCACACCTCCACTTCCTCCCACAGGCTGGGCAGATTTTCATCTTAAATTTGTATTCGTCCCAAATGTCCCAGCCCCATCAGATTTCTTAGCTTTTTTCACTGTTTACTTATCATGCATTGCAACACTAATATATGGTCAGTACCCCAAGTCAGACTGCTCATATAAAAATTATTTTGGGGGTCTGTGGGCAGTAGCCCCCGACCCCCTCCCTGGGGAAGCACTTAAGTTAACTACTCTCCCTTTGTTCCCCCAGCCAACACCCCCGGAAAATTAACACCTGAGTAGACTTAAGTGGCACACAAGCAGCAACAAGCAGCAGACAAGCAGCAGAATTGGTTTGATTTTTGAGCGCTGCGTCTGTAGCTAGCTCGCTATCACAGGTGATAAAAGTAGTCTTAAATGGGGCCCTTTAACCCATTCAGTGCCAACCACGAGTATAGTCGGGTTAACTCGCCATCGCTTGCGTGCCAATCACGAGTATAGTCGGGTTTTAATCGTTATTTCTTTTATTAGCGATAACCATTCATTTTTCATCCATCCAGTCTGACGTTATGATTGGGAATGGGTCTGAGATCGCAAAGGGCAAATACCGCCGCCTATCGTCTCCCGGATGGTATTGCACATCATTGGATTGGATTTGCTGGGACTGTGCATCAATAAAAATAAGTCCGGTCCAGGTTTTACTTCTCGGGCATGCAGCTGGATACTGCATTGAGTCCCCCCACTGGGAGCATCGTGGATTATGTGTTTTGGACTATAACGTTGGATCAATGGACGCAATCGATATTTGGAATGGCGATCAGGAATTGGATTAATCTTTTTGCATGACATCAGATGTGAGGTAAGGCCTTTATGTTACGAATCTTGGGGTAATCAGATGTTCCTTTCTCCGCCATCGGAGCGCGCGTGTGTGTGTGAGGTTCGCGCCGACCAAAGTACGGAGAAACGATTTTTCAGACCCCGCTTCTCTTCGTACATGAGGACACATATACTATCGATAATCTAGCGTTTGTTTGAAAACTATTCATAAATCAGCCGAAAAATTACAACGTGTTTTGTGTATTCCACTAAAGGGCTATTATCGTGTCTTTCTCTGGAATTACTAGAAATCTCCAAAACTATACTCGTATTCAAAACGGTATAAAACGGAAATGTACAGATGAAAAAACTATCCGTTTCGTACATGTTGACTGCAAGCAAGTCATTGATAAGTGACGGGTGTATTAGACCCATAGCCATAATGTAAGATATATTTTAAGTAGGGATGCTCGATATTGGCTTTTTTACCGATACCGATATTCCGATATTGTCCAACTCTTAATTTCCGATACCGATATCAACCGATATCAACCAATACCGATATATGCAGGGTTTCCCCGTCCAAAAAACTGAATAATTTCAGGTAACTAATAATTTCACTGGATATATATATAACAAATATTGTTATTGTTTTTTTTTGTTTTTAAACCGATACCGATATTTTCCGATATCACATTTTACTGCCGATATCGGCCGATAATATCGGTCGGCCGATAATATCAGACATCCCTAATTTTAAGCGTTCGCAAATGTCCCCGTCCTCCCATTGATTAAAGCGCTGGCGTGCTAGCCCTAATTTGGTCATATGGGGGCGTGGCGCTGAATGAGTTAACACTTACAATTGTACTGGCAATTTTTTTTTAAGTAATACGGTCAACTCTCAAAATAATACTTATTGATACCATGAGTAGAATATCAACAAAGGGTTAACATGTCATCATGATCGGAGAAGCTGTTGAATACATGTTTTTAGTGAATAATGCCTCAACAATTCAGAGGGCTCCTCGCTATAGTATCACAGACACATCGGAGAAGCATCCACAGGTCACACATCACCTTCATGTGTTCATGTGTTTTTACTTTAACTTTGACGGGATTGTGTATTGCATGGAATGTTGTTGTTGCCATGCTGTCATTGAGATGTTTTTGTTTTTGTTGTTTGTTGTTTTTGTTACTTGTGAAGCTACAAATGTGAATTGCCCCACGCGGGATCAATAAAGTTGTCTGAATCTGAATCTGAATCATTCAAAAACTAAAATAGTGGAAAAAAGCCATTTCTGCCATACCTTCCTGCACCCCTGGGACAAAAAACGTCCCAACTGTACTGTGTACATACTGTACTTGGGATAACCTTGTCTTGATTTAATGCATATCCCCTGAAATTAAGTCAGGCAGTTTTTCTGGGGCAAAAAATGAAGTCTGCATTTTATTAAAATGTTTTAAGTCTATAGTCTGCCCTGCAACAATATGAGACCTCCCTTTACCCCGTTGGTCAAAAAACGTCCCTATTGACTCCCATGTTAAACAAGTTTTTTGAAAACGACGCCATTGCAGATTGAATTTAGATTTTTTTTTAATTTTCATCTAGGCCCCTTTATGGCCATTTGATTATTAATTTTTTTCAAGACGGCCGAATTGCGTCATCTATTTCCGGCGGCCACAGCTTGTGTGTTTACTGCTTGTATCCTGCTAAATCAAAAAAAAATATTTTTATTTAAAATGATTTGAGAATGTTTTATAGATGTTTTAGTGTGGTGTGCATGCGTGTGTTGAGAAATGAATGTGTGTGCAAGTGTGTATGTGGTCATTTGCAGCCAAAACGCTGTTTTATGTGAACGCCGTTTTAAATTGGATGATGTGTGTGTGTGTGTCAAACTGCATGTGAATGGCTGGCACACGCACGCACGCACGCACGCGCACACACACACACACACACACACACACACACACACACACACACACACACACACACACACACACACACACACACACACACACACACACACACACACACACACACACACACACACACACACACACACACATCACATCACATCTTTAAAAAAGATTCATAAGTAAATATATATATATTACATGTAAAGTACACGGGACAGCCATATCACTGAAGAAGGACATTGTCCGAAACATGTCTGCTTTTTATTCAGGCTGCCATTAAAAAACATTGAACCTGTGAGTGCTGGTCCGGCTACCCTGCTTTTTGATATAAAGTACACAGGACAGTAAATGTCCCAAAGGAACTTACGTGTGATTATATTTTACCATGTGTCACTGCACAACATTTTTTTATGTATAAAACGAATTTTTTTGCCAATCTTCAACACTCCAGCCTCTCATAATCCCACCCCAAAAAAAATTACATTAGCATTTATGGGATGGAAAATAATTAACCCTTAGTGTTTTTTCATCTTGAAAATAAGCCACGCCTCAAATCACACAAACTGGTATTTAAGGGGTTACAATCCTGAAAATGAATGAATAATTGTATGTTGAGGACTGAAGATAATAAAGAGATTACATTTTTTTTTTTTTAAATCACATATAAGTCCCTTTGGGACAGAAAACATCCCAAGGGGGTAAAGGGATACAGTGTATTGGTGGGGTGCAGGAAGGTTAAAAAAAATGTAATGGCAGAAAGTACAATGTAGTGGACTCCATAGGCTAAAAGTGTCCATGGGGAGCCATATTTCTGGATATGTTTTTGTGACTCTATGACTAACGGTTCAAGAGATAAACTGATTTGAAATGTTTGGCTTGATAGTGGTGCCAGAGGAAAGGTCACAGGATTACCAAAATCAATACGCTCTTCCCTCTAGGGGCCATGACTGTGCACAAAAAACTGCACGGCAATCCGGCCCACAACCTTTTAGTTCGGCCTGATGGTGGCGATAGAGGAAAGGTCACCGGGTCACAAGAATCAATAAGGTCTAACCCTTTCACTACCGCACTACTGAAGGTTAACATTTCTCTACCGCACTACAGAAGGTTAACCTTTCACTACCGCACTACAGAAGGTTAACCTTTCACCACCACACTACTGAAGGTTAACATTTCACTACCACACTACAGAAGGTTAACCTATCACTACCACACTACAGAAGGTTAACCCTTTCACTACCACATGACAAAAGGTTAACCCTTTCACTACCACACTACAGAAGGTTAACCTATCACTACCACACTACAGAAGGTTAACCCTTTCACTACCACATGACAAAAGGTTAACCCTTTCACTACCACATGACAGAAGGTTAACCCTTTCACTACCACACTACAGACGGTTAACCTTTCACTACCACACTACAGAAGGTTAACATTTCACTACCACACTACAGAAGGTTAACCTTTCACTACCACACTACAGAAGGTTAACATTTCACTACCACACTACAGAAGGTTAACCTTTCACCACCACACTACAGAAGGTTAACATTTCACTACCACACTACAGAAGGTTAACCTTTCACTACCACACTACTGAAGGTTAACCTTTCACTACCACACTACAGAAGGTTAACCTTTCACTACCACACTACAGAAGGTTAACCTTTCACTACCACACTACTGAAGGTTAACCTTTCACTACCACACTACAGAAGGTTAACCTTTCACTACCACACTACAGAAGGTTAACCCTGTCACTACCACACTACAGAAGATTAACCTTTCACTACCAGACTACAGAAGGTTAACCTTTCACTACCACACTACAGAAGGTTAACCCTTTACTATCACACTACAGAATGTTAACCTTTCACTACCACACTACAGAAAGTTAACCTTTCACTACCACAGTACAGAAAGTTAACCGTCTGGGTTAACCCTTTGTTGTGTGGCAGTGAAGGGTTAACCTGCTGTATTGTCACAGTGAGGGTTAACCCTTTCTGTAGTGTGGTAGTGAAAAGTGAACCTTCTGTAGTGTGGTCGTGAAAGGGTTAACCTTCTGTAGTGTGGTTGTGAAAGGGTTAACCTTCTGTAGTGTGGTCGTGAAAGGGTTAACCTTCTGCAGTGTGGTAGTGAAAGGGTTAACCTTTTGTAGTGTGGTAGTGAAAGCGTTAACCTTCTGTAGTGTGGTAGTGAAAGGGTTAACCTTCTGTAGTGTGGTAGTGAAAGGTTAACCTTCTGTAGTGTGGTCGTGAAAGGGATAACCTTCTGTAGTGTGGTCGTGAAATCGTTAACCTTCTGTAGTGTGGTAGTGAAAGGGTTAACCTTCTGTAGTGTGGTAGTGAAAGGTTAACCTTCTGTAGTGTGGTCGTGAAAGGTTAACCTTCTGTAGTGTGGTCGTGAAATCGTTAACCTTCTGTAGTGTGGTCGTGAAAGGGTTACCCTTCTGTAGTGTGGTCGTGAAAGGGTTAACCTTCTGCAGTGTTGTCGTGAAAGGGTTAACCTTCTGTAGTGTGGTTGTGAAAGGGTTAACAGGATCAGCTAAATCAATTGCCGTCTTCCGCTCCAGGTCACAAAGGCTCACGGCAAATGTTGTGACCGTACAACTAACGAGTCAGGCGGCTTGGCGGTGGCGCTATGAGGTCACAGGGTCACCATGAGGTCACCATGAGGTCACAGGATTACCATGAGGTCACGGAGGCACCATGAGGTCACCATGAGGTCACAGGGGCGCCAGAATCAATAGGTGTCTGTTGAAGTCATGAATGTTAAAGATATCATGTTCACAGACAAACAGACGGAGACAAGTGGGGGCGGAAGCACAACCTCCCTGGCAGAGGTAATGAATTGCAAATAATTGTATTTCTGATGAGTCATTTGTAAGCGATGATCATCAAAAGACAATAACAGCGTTTGAAGTAATGAAAGAGACAAATGGCTCACTTGCACTCATTAGTAGAGCTATCGTTTACCTATGCAACTTGGTGGAATGGTTCGCACATGAGACAAGAGACTGACGCCACACTATTCCTGTTTAGGGAACATGATCATTTGTCAGTGAAAGAAAAGTGTAACAAAGGCTCTTTCTCTCTGTATTTTATGCCTAGCGCTTGACCCAAACTTCTTTCCAATCAGAATGTGCGAAAGCCACAGCCTGGAGAACCCCTCTCACCCCCTCTACGAGGAGCTAGCCAGAATGAAGAGCACGTTCAGCCTACCCCCCCCCCCGCGACACACCACAAACTGCCTGGTCCGGTCCTTTTACAAGATATAAAGAACAATATAAGAATTGTTGAATCAGTCTTCTTATCAGTTTTGGATTATGGTGATGTAATTTATAGGCATGCTGCGGCATCAACTCTTAAACCTCTGGATTCTGCATATCACTCAGCTCTCAGGTTTATTACTGGTGACAGATATGATACTCACCATTGTGTCCTGTATGACAGGGTGGGTTGGCCTTCTCTTGCAGAAAGGCGCAACAAACACTGGTATTTATTTATTTATTTTTAAAGCCCTTATTGGTAAACAACCTGTTTATATCTCTTCACTGCTATTGGAATATTGGAAACTATTCAACTCGATCGAATGACTGGATGGTTCTTAGGGTTCCTCAAGTTTGTTCTGATCGAGGGAAGTCAGCTTTTTCCTTTGAGGCCTCTAACTCATGGAGTGTCCTTCAACTCACTCTGAAATGGGAGGTTCTCCCTTCCCTTGGTCTGTTTAAACGTATGATTTCAGACCATTGTGTGACTACCTGTAACCCTTGCTGATCTTTTTTTAATTATTTTAAACGTCTTTTATTTTTACTCTGGTGTTTAATTTTCTGTGAGTATTGCTTGTATTATGTACTGTTTACATTTTGTAATCGTCGTTTCTGTAAATGAGGGAAACCTCAGAAGCTTACGATTTTAAATAAAGGTTGAAATGAAATAAAGGTTGAAATGAAATAAGGCTCGGGCGGCCGGATCGGCCGGTTCTGCTGCGAGAGCTATCACTGTCTCAACTCGGGACCTGAGAACTAGAGACTCACATCACCGTACCGACTATCTTGATTATTTGCACTAGAGACTAATATCACTGGACTCTCACCACTGGACTGGTGTTTGTACTTTTATATTACTATATTGTATTTGTACTGTGAAGCTATGCCTCCCCCACCCTGTATCCCCCACCCCCACCCCTCCCCATGCTGCTTTGACACCCGAATTTCCCCAAGGGGATCAATAAAGGACAAAATTCAGGCGTCATATCACCATGGGGGATGGAGGAAGGGGGGGGGGGGGGGGTACAGGTATGGGCAGGGTAATAGTAGAACTACGTAAATATAGGCAATACGATTATAATAAAGAAAAAAAGTAAACAGTGTAAAGAATAATGAATAATTTATAATTAATTCTACGTTATATATATATCTGCCATCACGCCATGCGGTTGTTGTCACTACCGGCACGTTCTTTATCCAATGAAAAGTGACGCGTGTCTCCTGTCCATCATGCAGTGCATTTAGGCCCATGTGAGAAGCTGAGGAAGAATTTTCACAATCTAATATTAATTTTCACAATTAATGTTTTTTTTTTTCCTTTCAATTTTACAATTCTATTATTCATTCGAATATAGAATATTCGTCGACAGCCCTAATGTCATCACATTCAAAATCGTCTAAAACGAACCCCATGCAAAAATGGAGAAACTATAGATGTAACTCGCTGCCTCTTTTACAGCTCAGACAAGGATGACTGCCAGGTCCCATGGGCACTCCTATATTTATGTGCAGAATATTAAACACTAAACGCTATTGATCTCCCTCTCTTCTTTATGCAATGTCCCCCCTGCTGGGAATAACAGCCGCCGCCTGGTTAGGCACCTGAGTGAAGAAGGGGGAAGAGATCCCGTCAAGTGGACTGTATTTTTTCGCGAGGAAATGAGTCAACAACACGGTTTAGTCATGCCTCCTCCGGCCATTTTGGGTTTGCTGACATGTCAGGCTGGTAAAGAGGTCTACTTATTGACTCCAAGGGGCTACTTTAAAAGCTACTACTTAAACCAGGAAAGCACTCACAGATGCCTACAGCCACGTGCGGGCAAAGAAAGCAAATCTCCTTCAACTTTGGACTCACTTAACCACTGGCACATCGCCATTTAAAAACCATAACGGCACACCTGAAAATGTGCCACCTCCAATTCGACTTTACAGGTACCGATAGCTGTGACTGGTCACTTAGTTTCAAGTTTGTTTTTATTTGTCACATAAAATACAGTGAAATGCTTGGTTCTGTGTTTGGCCCCTGTAAAAAGTAAGTAAAAGAGGAATAACACTATAATATACAATACAATATACAAACTAAAGTACAATCTAAGTACAATGAGTAAAAATGCAGGTCAATGAGGTACAAATGCAGACAATGAGGTACAAACACTTTAAGGCAAGGTGCAAATGATGTGTGAATGTAGTGCACATCTCTTTAATACATAGATACATATAATGTAGTGTTAAAGTGTCTAAAGTGAGTGTTACGGTGAGTGTTTGTTTAAAGTGAGTGTATGCATGTGGATGTGTGTGTGTGCAATGAGTGTAGATGGATGGGTTGATGGTGTTACATAGAGTCGTTGAGCCTCCTGATGGCGTGGGGATAGAAGCTCCTTCTGAGTCTCTCTGCACTGGCCATGAGACTCCGGTAGCGCTTGCCTGACCGCAGCAGTTCAAAGAGGCAGTTGTTTGGCTTAAATAGTACATTTGTATTTGCACCTTGTGTAAATGGTTTACTTTTACTCATACTCATTCTCATATATATATATATGCACATTACAATTCTTTATTGCCTATATTTTATTGTAACGTATTAGGGCTGTCCCCGACTAAGGATTTGGATGGTCGACTATGATTGGGCAAAATTTGCCGTTTGTCGACTATTGGTCAAAAAAAAAAAAAAAAAAATTATTTAATTATAATTTTTTTTGTATCATTCCATTTGGGCTGTGTGGGGTGCTTAATGTCTGAAGGAGTCGACTGAAGGCTTCTTGTCCTCTGCGAAAGCATGCAATTGGTCCACTGATGGATACATCTTGATATTTGTCTAGTCTAGTGTGTTCATTAGATGGGTGAAATCCTCTTTCAGTGCCTCTGTGCCTGTTTTCGTAGGCAGTTAGCCTCTGGTATGTGTGCCATTAGCGTTAGCCACGCTTCTAGGCCTCTTTTCTCTTGGAAAGAATGATAAAAAAAATAAAAAATATTATAATTGTATTTCTTTTTTTTTTACTATTCGACTAAGAGGTTGGTTAGTCGACTACGGCTCCTTTCGACCGATTAGTCGACTAATCGACTAATAGGCGTCAGCCCTATAACGTATAATATAACCGATAGGGTGTACACAGACGCTCATCTGCACCTTTGTTTACACCGTTTATTGTTCTCGTATTTCTATGTTCAAATTTGATTGCCTATATTTATGTCTTTCTCCTATGACCCTGCCCCGTAGGCTACATGTTCCCCTAACCCTCATCTTATTTCAGTGTTATAGCAAGTAAAAATAAACATCTCCTGGTGAGGATTCTCTCTGTCCCCAGATGCTGCCAGTGGGCGTGTAGAACAGTGTAGTGAGAAAGTGATTCTGGCCAGAGCAGCAGTCGTTTTGTTTTGCCAATAAACCTATAAACACAACACTGCAGTGCTTAGCTAACCCAATCTTGTTGTAACTATAAGAGATTTGCTGAAAAAAAAAATTGTTTTTGGGGGACGGATCAATAGATGCGACAACTTATATGAGTTTCCGATGGGCAAGAGCGCGTACATTACGTACTTAACCTGTAAACATAAGACTGTTCTGACAGCACAGTATTGATGTAACTATTTGGCTGAAATCTTCTTTTAATGCATAGGTTAGGTATATATATCAACTACAATGCAAGGTTCACTGGGGGCAGTTCTAGGTTGTGAACAGGTGCCAGAGAGATGATCACTGAGTCTCAGAGGAGCAGTGAACCCGTTTGACCCAGAAGGTGTAACTTTATCCTGAATAGTTCAATGGACAATGGTAAATAATAATAAACAATTCTAACCGACCGATATTATCGGCCGATATCGGCAGTAAAATGTGATATCGGAAAATATCGGTATCGGTAAAAAAAACAAAAAAAACAATAACAATATTATTATTATATATATTTTTTTTTACATTTATTTAACCTTTATTTACCCAGGCAAGCAAGTAAGAACCAATTCTTATTTTATTTATTGTCAAAAGTATGCATGTTGGTTTAATTCAACAACAAGAGATATGTAATGTTCATTTTTACTTTTTTAATGATCATATTTTGCACAGATAATGCTTACATTTAGAAAGCCTTTTGAATGCATCCAGTGAAATTATTAGTTACCTGAAATTATTCAGTTTTTTTGGGGGGAAACCCTGCATATATCGGTATCGGTTGATATCGGTATCGGTATCGGAAATTAAGAGTTGGACAATATCGGAATATCGGTATCGGTAAAAAAGCCAATATCGAGCATCCCTAATTCTAATAAATGACTAGTAACGCTACATAAAAGTGTCACAATAACGCCTGTGCAGAGGTCCGCCAGAAGGGTGTAACAATTAATGACAGAGACCGTTATTGTAAATATAATTGATGACATTATTCACTTTTTCCACAAATTACCATCGTTTCTGTTGCACACTGTAGACCTCCCTTTCATCAGCCCCATCTCGCTTAAAATATGTAAATATGAGGGTGACCTCGATTGTGATTTCGAGAATAAATAAAAGGTTGGTGAAATAAAGTACCTTCTAGGAAAAAAGGAAATACGTATAATAAGTACACGTATTACATATTCAACAAATATTAACGTTTTCCATGTTCACCGTGGTTTTAGAGTCTCAAGGTTGAAGTCTGCCAAGGACACATCCATTAGTTGATCCCAGAATGATGCATGGATTCATGTATAACCTCTGTGTGAGTGAGCGAGTCCCTGTCTATATGTGTGATTGAGCATGTCATGTGTATTATTTTGTCTGATCCATCAGCCCCGATCTCGCTTAAATTATGTCAATAAAGTACTTATCGACCACAGGGAAAAAAGGTACATATTGTACGTTATGTTATAGCCATAAGTAATATATTGACGTATTTACATACAGTATATTACTTACAAAATGTCTTAACGTTTAACATTTTCAGAAAACCTTTGAGTTCCCCCTGCTGGGGACCAAACCCACAATGCTCACATGGGAGGCAAGTGACTTTACTTCAAGACTACAGAGACACACTTTTATGATAACCTTAGTTTGTTTTGGACTTTTGCAGATATGAAACATACAGAATACAGAATACAGAAACATTGTTATTTAACAATTATGTAAAGGAGTAGGCCTAGTTACATTTCATTTTTCATTACATTTACATTTATACCGTCTTATCAACTGGCCTTTTGAGGGCAACCATAATGCTGATGAGGCCCTGCTCTGTGAACACGAGCATGACTCCCCCGGTGTAGATTTATAAGCCGGGACTCGTTGTGCTATTTTCGTCTGTTGAAAAGCTTTGTGCCCTAGTTGGCGGGGTAAAGAAATCAATATTATCGTTAAAATGAATCTAACCCAACACATAAACATTAACACATATGTCATGACTGATTTCATTGAACTCGTTTAACCGATCAGTGTTTAATGACGTCTAGTATCCAGGTGTCCCCAAAACACGCTAGCTCCCGGGGGCGAAAACGTCCCTGTATTCTAAAGCCATAATATGTACATTTTTCATTTTAGTTTTAGTTAGCGCTTGACTTAATGGGTATATGCTCCAAATCTGAGCGTATAGTGACCCATTTTACTAATAGCTTAGCGGTCGACCTGCTGAGCGGAGGATGGGACCCCCTGCAGAGAGATGTCCAGTACGAGTGCTCTAATAAAGAGTGTACAGCGGCGTTGTGCCTGTTCCCGGTAAACATGAGGGTCCCCCGCCCTCTGGAGGCTAATGGTGTCCTGCATTACTGCCTGTTCCACCTAAGGGGTCCCCCTCTGAAAATGTGTAGTTTGCTACATACTTTTAAGAAATTACTCAAATATAAGGTGATACGTAAATATAAAACCTCATTATTATCCTAGTTATATTGTATCTATAACAGAGCTGTGTTCAAATAGTGACAAAGGGAAAAAGAAAAACATATATATATATATAAAAAGGGAAAAAGTATTTAAAAAGAAATATATATAAATTATACGTTTTGTACATAAAACTATGAAACGTCTGTAACCCTTGATAAATGATATACTGAATTCTGTTTCTTTTTTGTATATATATATTTTTTTGTGTAAATAGTGTAATGTAAAAAGGGTAGGCAATTATAAGCCTCGGCTTCAGCCTACACCATTTCGGTCATTTTATTTTTTTCGTTTTTATTGGAAGTTCTACTACTATGCTTTGTAAAAAAAAAAAAGGGCAGAAATAAAATCATTAATTCATTCATAATGGTGTCCTGCATTACTGCCTGTTCCACCTGAGGGGTCCCCCTCTGAAGGATAATGGTGTCCTGCATTACTGCCTGTTCCACATGTGGGGTCCCCCTCTGGAGGCTAATGGTGTCCTGCATTCAGGGGTGTAGCTCCAGATTCTGGGCCCCATGAAAGAATGTATTTGTAGGCCCCCAGTGAATTTTTTTGGCAATTTTTTTGTTGATGAAAACGCATAATATGGTTTTTACCTATACTTTTTCTGTGTTTAGCATGGTTCTATAGTAATATCGGTTAGTATCAATGGGTCTGTGTCTCTAATTACCATATTGACTCATCAGTCTAGTCTCGAGTTCACGAGATCCTCCCTCACTCAACTAAGCTGTTCTGATTTGACATTTTGCTGACGTTAATATAGCACTAATTTGCATAACTAACACAACCTTTATGGTTGACAGCAACAGCACTTCCTCAAACAGAGCAAGGCAGATAGTGTAACCCGACACTTCCTCAAACGAGAAAGCGCTCGACTGCGACTCTGCGAGGGAGAGAGAGATATAGAGGGAGAGAGGGAGAGATAGAGAAGGGGACCTGAACACTGTGACCTCATCATTGTACCTACTATACTTCTTATGTTTTATTATCTTATCCTGCCTGTGCCTCCCCTCCCCTCCCCCTCCCCTGTGCTGCTGCCATGACCCCAGAATCTCCCCCAAGGGGATTAATAAATACCCATCTCATCTTAATCAATATTCTGATCAAATCTATTTTACAGCTGTAAGCAAGCCATCTGGAATATTTTCTTAATATTTTTTATTCTAGTTCAAGTCTATATTTTGTGATTATTAGCAATGTTAGATTTCCATTGTACGGTGTAACTGTCTGTTTAATAGTATACAGTATATGATAAATATCTTGAATTTTAGTCGTGTGCATCATTTTCTCAAAGGGACTGCAATTCACACTAATGTGCTATTACAAATTACTACAACCTTTTCTTTCATTTACACACTGTACAAAATGAAATGTCCTCTCTGATGGAACATACTAGATAGAAACGAATCAGAGCGGTGTTGCTAGGGACCATTTAGGGCATTGCACATGCAGGCTTAAAGTCCCGAACATGTCTGGATGTATATGTACCAATATATGCCAAAACAATGAAAATAATAATTGCATTTCCTTGGATTATTATATCCAAATTCGAGTCTTCTCTATTCTTGGAAACTGATCCATTCCGCAGATTCTCCATTGAATAAAATATGCAGAAATAATCCTACTTCCTACCCTTGATCGAAACTGCATCGATCGACTACAATGTATGCTATATATCATGCCAGGGTACCTTATGTATACTGCACTTGTGTAAACTGTTACTTTACTTACTCATAGTATATATTCAGATTCAGAAGTGTTATTGGCCATATTTATTTTAACGTATAATAATACTGATAGGGCATACCAGGGCTCTACAGTGAGACCATTTCACTCGCATTTGCCCCTAAAAATAGCTTTTTGCGAATAACAGCTTTGCGTAGTGTCAACGCAGAGCAGCGCAGACCTTACATTTTAGATCTCTCTCGCTCTCAATCCTGTTGTTGAATTGTATAAATAATTTTCCATGTTCGGTCATCTAATAATATATTCCATTACTTTTCCTGATATTTTAGTTTTTTGCTGTGGTATTGTTTTAGAATAGGTATCGTGACAACACTAGAACATACATAAGCAGCTGGACAACGATATCCTTTGCGTCTAGTAGGCATGGGCCAATGTGTGATTTTGGTGGTGTGTGCTATTGCACAGATGTGTGACCCTTAGTATGCGCACACACAGTATAATATGCATGTATTAAATAGTGTCTTAATAAACTCTGTTACTTGAAGATTTTTCACTCCTTTGTGTGCTCCTAAATTATTTTCATTTAGGAGCACATGTGCTCCTTGGTGCTTGCTCATATGCTTATATTTAGAGTTAATTATATTGTTTACACGGCTTACTTTTACTGTACTATAATTGTATCACCTATATTATGTCTTTCTGCCCTCCAACTGTAGCTATGATATTTAAAGGACTTGCGTTCTTGCGACTGTATTGTGTTCCCGTTGGCTGATTTGCGTTGGTTTGATTGACGTTCCTTAATTGTTCCTGTGCGTGTGTGTGTACAGGCTGTGGAAATACATTTCCTCTGAGGGGGATAATACGTTATCTACTGTACCTATCTACCCCCTTAGGGATTTCTAAATGACATGTATCATGAGATAGCAACTGCGCATCAAAGAAAGCGGAAGAAATATAGACATTGCTAGAAATGACAACTGTTATCACTACGGGCGTCTATCACCAAAGGCATGAATTTCATTTCATTTCAACACCTTTCAACTCGTAAGACACCGAGGTTACCCTCATTTACAGCGACGACAAGCTTACAAAACAGGAAGTTTATCAGCAATTTCATCCTGTTCCACCCCCCAGGGTTGGTACCGACCCCTAAATGACATTATGATCATAGATCCATATTTTTCAGAGTGATGCAAAAGATTTGCGATTTTAAAATCAAACGTTTTCAAGTATTAACATCACTAACATGTCACAAAAGCATGTATAATGTATATTATCATCATTACGTTAGTTTAGCAATAGGTTAAATGTGTTAAAAGATAGTTTTAAGTTTTAGTTTTTCGATCGCCATTCCAAGCTTGAAAAAAAATAAAAAATTATGAACCATGGGAATTGTAGTCTTTTTGTGGCCATTTCGTAGAGGACATGCACGGCTATCGACCAGCGTTGGAATTTTTCCAAACTACATTTTCCTTCAAGTTCTATGGGGGTTCAAAGTTCAGAGTTGAATTATGAATATGTCAATAACTGTTATTATTCGCGATAATAAGCCACAAAAGGTAACGTTTTTGACAAATATTGAAATGCAGTTAGTTTCTCCTCCCTATTGTTATCATGTAGCAACAATTAGATCTGAAATTAGTTTCAAAATGGTTGCACTGTGAGAAAAATAAAAAAAATAAATTACATATCTACATATATCATTATCTGTGTGAGGTTTTTGTCCATTGCTCACTTACTCGCTCTGTTCCTTTAAGCCTACTCGCTCTGTTCCTTTTGTTTTCTGTTAATCAATTGCATTCCCCTATTCACACGCTTCTTCCCATAGACGCCGTTGATTGGTGCTCCCCCAACCACACGCTTGTCAATCACATCCCTCAGCTGTCACAGCTTGTCAATTAAGCATTCCCTTATTATTTATACCCCGTTTCCCCATTCAAGTTTTGTTGGATCGTTTTGATATTTCAGTAGCATTCGCCGTTCCTGCCTTGCCTGCTGTTTTTCCCTGTGCTTTGCCTCCAGGATATTCAAGAAGTATTCCGCTTGGACACCCGTTTCCCGTGGCGACGCGCTCGCCCCGTTTTGATCCTACTCTCTTTACGCACAGCGCCTGGGTGAGTTTTTATGACTGTCTTTCATCCAGTGGAGGTTTCTCTATGACAACACGTGAAACACAAATTCACTCATAATTCATAATTATTATTAATTTACATATATATATATACATTTATTTTATTTATATATATATAAAAAATTTATTTTTTAAATTATTATTATTTTATATTTTTTTATTAGAAAAGTTTTCCTCTGTAAAAAAAATGTCAGTGAATTTTTTCTTTTTAAAAAATGGCCAAAATTGACAGCTCTGAGCAGGCCTGCACTGCAGTAATGACTGCAGTAATTATTCGTGAAGAAAACTTCATAGGTGTGACCCAATGTTATATAAATAATAAATAACAGCCAATCGAAATAGGCTATTAACTTCGTCTGAGCACGGTCTGTGCAGTTAAACTCTCGCCATTGAATGGAGGATTGAATGATTGACAGCCCTTGCCATCCAATACATGGAGGTTGAATATGATTGGCAGCCTTGCAAATCCAATCAGAAATTGCTGCATTGCAAAGTCAAAACGGGTCCATCTGCAGGGTAGGTTTAGCTCTGGCCAATCTCAAGTTTCTCAAGTTTCTTTATTAGTTGTCATACAGAAGTACAGAATACTTTTATACAAAATGTAACTGAAATAAGCATTTTGTATAAAAGTATTCTGTACTTCTTGTATGACAACTAATAAAGAAACTTGAGAAACTTGAGATTGGCCAGAGCTAAACCTAACCTCCGACCCTGCAGATGGACCCATTTTGACTGTTTGAAAGAGCAAGGAAGTAGTTTAGTTGTTGTTTAGTAGAAGTAAGCTGTACAGCTATAACAAGTAAAGTCAGGCTAAATTAAACTTTGCGCCAACATTAGGACCGAAGTATAAACCAGCAACTGAGCAACATGAAGAAGTGGATCAGAAAAAACGTTGTGGATGAAAAAGTAAGTAGGCTAGTGTTTGTAAAAGCTTGTATGCTAACAGTAGCTAGCCATCTTCTTAGCCTACATCACAATGATAATCACCAAGCTAACTTACTGTACACACTGTAGGGCTGGGCAATTAATCAAAACAGAATCGCGATATCGATTCATAGACCTATGCAATCTCATTTCTAAGTTATGACTAATCTTTTTTATTAATTTTTTTTTTTTTTTTTTTTACTTTTTAAATTATTTTATCTGGGTTGAACATGATTTGTGGAACTCCCTCTGGTGTTGTGGTCGTGGTATTCACTGACCTTTGGGAAGTATTCCGACATGCACATGGGTATCTTAGTGGTGTAGTGAATCTTGTAGACCAGGCCCATTGCAAGTTGCTGTACTCTGTCGTCTACTCTCTAAGCCATCCTAGGTTGTCAAAGTGGGCAGGGGTGAGGTGGGTTTTAGGAGTAAGGTCAAGCAGTAGTCTGACCAGTTTGTTTTGTGATGTTTGTAATCTTGTTTTTAGTGCCTTTGAGGTGCTTTGGTACCATGAGGTGCAAGCATAGTCGTAGTACCCTTGAATGAGTGCTCCTGTTCGAGTCTTCAAGGTATTCTTGTTTACCAGAGAGGAGATCCGGTACAGGAATCTAGTTCGTTGGTTGACTTAGTTTTATTACATTGGATCCCATTTTGTCACAGGAATGATTTGCCTCTATAGGATGGAACCCAGGTAGGGAATTTCATCTTTCCTTTTAAGATAAGATAAGATATTCCTTTATTGATCCCCTTGGGGAAATTCAGGCATCATAGCAGCATGGGGGAAGGGGGGGGGGGGGGGGGGTACAGGTAGTGAAAACAACACAAGCAGTGTAAACAAATAGGTCAATATAATTTACTATCTAACTAACTGAAATATATTTTCACAGTGTCACATAAGGTGCAGTATGCATAAGGTAGTGTTATAATTTACTATCTAACTAACTCCCGAGGGAGTTAACGGCGATCGTCCTGGTCGGAGTGTATATTCCACCGCAAGCCAACAACAACGCCGCGCTCTCCAGACTACACGACGAGGTAAATAATATACAAGCGACGAACGTTAACGCCGCCATTTTAGTACTGGGAGATTTCAATAGCGCCAATCTGAGAAAGGTATTGCCTGATTTCTACCAGCATGTGACTTGCAACACCAGAGGCGGTAACATCCTAGATCACTGTTACACGCAATTTAAAGGTGGCTACAAGGCTCATTCTGATAGTGGCTTTGGCAAGTCAGATCACGCATCCATTTTCCTTACACCAAAGTACAGACAAAGAATTAAAAGTACTCCCGTAGTCTCGCGAGAGGTGCAGAAATGGGATGTGACGTCAGAGGATACGATCCGGTCAGTGTTCCACAACACAGACTGGATTGTATTCCGCGACACAGATAACATTAATGCCTACACGGAGACAGTGCTGGACTATGTCTGTACTAGGGTGAAAGAAACAATCCCCACTACCAAAATGAAAGTTTACCCAAATCAAAAACCCTGGGTAGACAAATCCGTCCGTGAAGCTCTGAGAGAGCGCACCAAAGCATACAATGACGGCCTAGTGGCAGGCAACATGAATGACCACAAGGTGGCGCAACACAACGTAAGGAGGACAGTGTCAGAGGCCAAACGGCGCTACAGGGATAAAATTGAACTCCAGTTTGAACAAGCTGACTCTAGAGCTATGTGGCAGGGGCTCAAAACGATGACAGACTACAAAGGCGCCTCCCTCAAACTGAACAATGACATCTCCTTAGCAAACGACCTCAATACCTTCCATGCGAGGTTTGATGCTGGTAATAACAACACCAGCTCACAAGCCTCGGCAATGGGGGGGGGGGGGTCGGCTGCTGATGGAGGCGCAGTGTTCAGGGTAACAGAGCATGAGGTGAGGCGGACCTTTAAAAAAGTGAATATCAGGAAGGCAGCAGGTCCGGACGGCATCCCCGGCCGCGTCCTAAAAGTCTGTGCCGACCAACTGGCCCCAGTATTCACTGACATATTTAACCTGTCCTTAGAACAGGCTGTCATCCCCACCTGCCTGAAGAAGTCCACTATTATCCCTGTACCCAAAAAATCCAAGCCTGCTTGCCTCAACGACTACCGCCCTGTAGCTCTCACCTCCATAGCCATGAAGTGCTTTGAGAAGCTAGTAAAGGGCTACATCTGCTCCTCCCTCCCCATCAACATGGACCCCCTGCAATTTGCATACCGCCCCAACAGGTCCACGGAGGACGCCATATCCCATGTGCTGCACACAGCAGCATCACACCTGGACAAGAGGCAGGGGAACTATGTGAGAATGCTATTCATCGACTACAGCTCGGCATTCAATACCATAGTCCCCTCCATACTCATAGCCAAGCTCAGGGACCTGGGCTTGGGCTATGACCTCTGCCAGTGGGTCTTGGACTTCCTGACTGGCAGACCCCAGGTGGTGAGAGCAGGCAACTGCACCTCCTCATCCATCACCCTCAACATAGGGGCCCCCCAGGGCTGTGTTCTGAGTCCCCTCCTCTACTCCCTGTACACACACGACTGTGTGGCTCAGCGGAGTAGCAATACAATCGTCAAATTTGCTGACGACACAGTGGTGGTGGGCCTGATCTCTGCCAACGACGAGAGGGCCTACCTGGAAGAGGTCAAGGTCCTGGCGGGATGGTGCCAGGAAAACAGCCTCTCCCTGAACGTCAGCAAAACAAAGGAGATGATTGTGGACTTCAGGAGGTCGGGGGTCAAGGACTACAGCCCCCTCAGCATCGACGGGGCACCGGTTGAGAGAGTCAACAGCTTCAAGTACCTCGGAGCCCACATATCCGAGGACTTGAAATGGACCATACACATTAACAGTGTGGTGAAGAAGGCACGACAACGCCTCTACTTCCTCAGGCGCCTAAGGAAGTTCCAAGTCAGCCAGAAGATCCTTAAGAACTTCTACTCATGTACAATAGAGAGCATCTTGACCGGCAACATCACCTCCTGGTTTGGGAATAGCACTGCAAAAGACCAAAGCAGACTACAAAGAGTGACACGTTCAGCCGAACGCACAATTGGAGGGGGGCTCCCCACCCTCCAGAACATTTACAACAAGCGTTGCAAGGGGAAGGCTAAGAGAATTATTAAGGACTCGAGCCACCCGAACAACTGCCTCTTTGAACTGCTGCCGTCAGGCAAGCGACACAGGAGTCTCAAGGCGAGCACAGAAAGACTCAGAAGTAGCTTCTATCCCCAGGCCATCAGGCTGCTAAACGAACAATGAATGAACACTACACAACAACAACCACCAAACACACATAGCACACACATCCACACGCACACACTCACTTTAAACAAACACACTGTAGCACCCACTACACACACTTTATAGCACACACCCACTTTAAACAAACACACTGTAGCACCCACTCCCCACACTTTATATTTATGGATGAAGGATTGCACTACAACTCGTACACCTTACTGTAAATTGTACCTAAAATTGTACCTCATCCCATTTCTGCTTTGCACTAGATAGTACTGTACATTAGTACACTGCATAGTATTGTGTATTGTATATTATATGGTAACTCAGAACATTGTACATATGTCTATACCGAACAACTGTGACCTCATTCTTCTTCTAAATTCATGCTATATTATGTTATTATGTTATTTGATACTATCTTGTCTAGCACAGTCTCTGGAGCGTAACAGTAAGAAGCATTTTGTATGAAAGTATTCTGTACTTCTGTATGACAACTATTAAAGAACTTGAACTTGAACTTGAACTTAACTGAAATATACATTATTCATTATTCACAGTATCACAGTATCCACATAAGGTGCAGTATGCCTAAGGTAGTGTAAGTTGTCCTCCTTGGGTTCCTATAAGTCCCAGGTCGATGTCTGGCAGCAGTTGCTGCCCACTGTTGTGGAGCCTGATGGCCACTGGTATGAAGGACTGTCCGAGGCGGTTAGTTGAGTGTCGGGGGGGTATGAGTCTGTGGCTTCCTTGTCACCTTCACCTAATATGTTTTGATCTGGTCAGGTGCGCTGTCACCTAAAATGTTTTGATCTGATCAGGTGCGCTGTCACCTAAAATGTTTTGATCTGATCAGGTGCGCTGTCACTTAATATGTTTTGATCTGGTCAGGTGGGCTGTCACCTAATTATGATTTCATCTGGTCAGGTGCGCTGTCGCCTAATATGATTTCATCTGGTCAGGTGCGCTGTCACCTAATGTTAATATGTTTTCATCTGTGTCCACTGACCACTGACACACAGTGGGGGATGTTTTAAAAATACAATTTAATATATAATATAATATAATAATTTGTGCTTCACCTAAAAATTTGGTCAGCAGCCTCCACTGCTTTCATCCTATTCGTTTTCGTGTGTTTAAATGACACTGACGATATCCTGCTTTTTGTCAGACAGTCACTCACCCAGCGTTCAGCTTTTTTGGATTGTTCATTGGGATAATATTTGGCCTTAACATCGCTCACTGTGTGTTCACACACCGAAGATATAATCACTTGGATTTGTATTTGGGACTTCGCTCACAGTGTTTATTTGCACCGAGGATTTCTATCACGTGGATTTGTGTTTGGGACGTTACTCACAGTGTGTATATACACCGAAGATTCAGTCACTTGGATTACTCTGTTTTTTGGTACAAGTCACCTCCCCTGTCACCTGCTCTGTTCCCAACTGTACTCTGAGCTAACCCGCTCCCTCTCTCCCTCTCGGTCCCGTTACCACCTCGGAGATCTGCCGAGAGAAGTCTGCAGAGCGGCTCTGACGTCATCGTCTGCTTCCCCAGACTAACCATCCCGGGAGAAGCTGCAGAGCAGCGACATTCATCTATGCTTGTATCCCAGTCTTTGTCTGTTCTCTACCAAGTCTATGCTGTTTATTTAGTGTAAATAAACAAGCCCTTGTTTTTGGCAACTCTGAATCTACTCTCTTGTGTCGTTGCGTTTGGGGTCGGTGTCAAACCATAACATTACGATCCAACCAAAATGACGACCCCAGCCGACACAGAGAGGGTCAGAACCGCACTAGCTAATCAGATCGAGTTGACCAAGGATCACAGTCACCAACTAGAGAGGGCTGCGGCTGCGGTGCAGGATCTCAGGGAACAGGTCCAGCCTATTCAAGGGTCCCTGGCCGCCCTGGCAGGACAACAATCTGGTATTCTCATTCAGCTTCACTCGCTGAGCGACACCGTTAACGCTTTACTTCCCTCACTTCCTTCAGGAGCATTCCCCGCAGCCCCAGCAGTTCGCACGTTTCCCGATCCCGCACCTCGGGAACCCCGTCTCTCCGTCCCACGGCTATTCGACGGCAATCCCGAGGAGTGTGCCACATTCATCATGCAAT
The DNA here is from genome assembly GCF_963971535.1 of Notolepis coatsorum. Lineage (NCBI taxonomy): Eukaryota > Metazoa > Chordata > Actinopteri > Aulopiformes > Paralepididae > Notolepis > Notolepis coatsorum. Next base: position 6,637,857 of record NC_140182.1, read on the forward strand.
GTGAGTTGGTTTTCCGTCATCAACCAAGTCGATTCACTTCTAGAGGGGCCCAAGTGGCCTATATGACAAACTTGCTTTCAGGCCGTGCTGCCCAGTGGGTCACTTCCTCCTGGGCAATGGATGCAGATTTTGTTTTCTCCTATCCAGACTTCGTGGCTGAGCTCCGCAGGGTGTTCCACCATCCAGCCCGTGGCCTGGACCCTGGAGCCCGGTTGGGTACTGTGGGATATTTGTAGATATCCTGATGAAGAATGTCTCAGTCAACCGAGGCTTGGATAATAACAAGGTTTATTAACCAAACAGATAGAATACATAGAGAGAATGGCTGAGGCTCTCGCCCCAGGTGATCAGCTGAAATTACCCAGGTAAGAACCCGGATAGATCTCGGGAGGAGACCTATATAGTTAACAAGGGGGGGTGTGTGGTCCCATTTGATAGGTCAGATGGGGGGGAGGGGGTACAGGTTTGGGGGACACAGGGGAGGGGGGTGTCTTATTCCACAGAGAGGGGGGAGGGGCACAGGTAAAGGGAACATAGGGAGGGGGATATATTTACATGAGGACATAATTATACCACAATACTCACTTTTCTTTCTTATAATGTGGGTGAGATTAATGTATAATATACCAGGATTGTTTGGAACAGGTAAAAGTGGGGATAATAGTTTAAAATAGAATTATTTACATACATGATTAATAGAATTATTTACATACATGATTCATGACATGATCGACTGGACTGCGGTCTGTGTTATTTTGATATCAGAGGTGTGGGAATAGATATCACCCTTTTCTTTTATTAATCGCTCAAAATACCTATATCAATGAGTGGTCCTCATCTCTGATATCAAACAACAATTAACATAATCATTAGAAGCTATCGCTGTGCAAATATCTTGGCATACCTTCAGTCGTTTATGTCGTGACTCTGGGGAGGCTAATGTGATCGTTGTGCATACAGGCATCGTAATAAATCAATTAAATACATGCACTGTCTGTGTGGTCAGATTGCACAGGGTGAAAAAACAAAATTGTGTGCATAATTAGGCTAATGTGTACAAAAACATTTTAACAACCGTTAACCTGGTGGTTAATAAAACTAACATGATTGATTATGGGAAACTGTTCAAAAATATATATATATATATTTTTGCACGTTTTATGATGATTCTTGATGAAATTACTTAGGATCCAGTTGTATTTACCCTGAGTTTGAGTGTCACGTTCATCTGTGATTGCCTCAGTTTTGTTGGTCTTTACTTAGAATCAGGCAATTTTCTCCATTTCTTCTCTATAAATGAGGAGATAAAACGTCTTATGCATCGCTTCTGTATGTAATTCTAGTGCATCACCATATAGGTGCAAAACAACGTTACATGTCCTCTTCTATGAGAGAATAAAACAACTGATTCTTTCTTGTCTGACAATACAATTTTGTAACCTAAGTAATTCAAATGTGATGTAATGTGATCATGTGGTCACTTCTTCCTTCAGCAATACATTTTAGCTCATTATTACTAACCATTGTTAATGCTTTCTCATTGATTTCTTTTCATCACATCCCTAGTTCATCGTTTTGCAGATACATACAATTGTGTGAAAAGTTTCCTTCTTGTGAAGGTATTAATCTGAATGATGTTGCGTCGTTGTTGACAAGGTGTTCTCTGTCGGTCGTGTGGCAGGGCCAAACAGTAACACATAAAAATTAAATAAATACATACAATAGACATTACCTTAGTGGCTAATGTGTCAAAATAAAATTGAAAACCGTTAACCTAGTGGTTAATATAAAAGGTGATTATGATAATCGTTATGCATTGTTCTGTGGTCAAAACAAACTTGGTGTCTTGGAACAATCCAACTGGTTCTGCCCTGTTTAACAATACCATTTTGCAATGTGACTCTGTGATCATTTCTCATTGTCATTATAAAATTACAGTTCTTGTTTGTGAATCTGACAGTTGCTGTGAAGTGTTGATCATCTGTTCTCGGTCTGTCGTGTGGCAGGGCCAATACATACATAACAATGTGGACAATGTGTGTTCAGAAGTATCTTGTTCTACAGGTCTCTGATGATGTCTCTTCTTGACGATGCAGTCGGGAACATTCACTGGTCGTCGTTCATTCAGAGGGGGCCTACAGGAGGTCGCCGTCCGCTCCCTGTGTACCTTGTCAAGGGTCACCGGTAGCAGTCAACTATAGTGGTCTTTTCCTGCAGCCTATGTTGTTCTCCATCACCACCACACATCCGCCACTGTGCTCACGCTTGGCTCCCATCAGGCCCAGAGACATGGTGGTCAGGGCGTTTTTGAATGTGTTGTGCTGGTTTCGCTGTCCTCTCCTCGTCATTGCGGTACCACTTGATGGAGGGCGAGGGCCCGCCGGTGTAGTGGCTAGTCAGTAGGACGCTCTTTTTCACACGGATGACAATCTTGTCATGGGAATCCACCTTGATTGTCGGGGACTTGGTTCCCATCTGCAGGTGATGGGTTTGGTCTGCAGTGCCGGGGTGGAGGCTGTCAAAAGGTTGATCTCCTCTTCGTCAGTGTCTCCTTGGTCAGTCTCCTTCGTGGTCCCCTGCTCCACTTTCTTGGGGATGTCTGTGGGCTGGGTTGGATGGTTCTCCCACGGTTGTTGTCGTCGCCTCTGGTTGTCAATTTTCTTTATGTGTCCCGCTGTGATTAGCTTGTTAATCTCAGCGCGGTACACAGTCTCTTGAGCGGGGTCTCTGGCTAGGTGCCGCTCTGTGTTCAATAGATACCGCTCTGTCGCTTCTTTTGGGGCGTGGAAGGTGGGCATACCCTCTCGCCTCAAGAGTGGAGTTGCGTATCTCATCACTCCGTTGACTTTGACACTCTTTGTCCCTTGCTCGAGGAGTGCTATGGCGTAAATGTCTTCCTTGGAACGAATGTCTTTCTTTTCGTTCTTAAAGGGCATTGTCTCTAGTGTCCATAGCCTCTCGACATGCTGTAGGAGGGTGGTGTCTTCTTCTGTCACTCTGGAGTGGAGGCAGCTAGTGGCTGCTGTTCGGTTAAGAGACTTAGCGAGGGAGCCTTGTAATGTCCATCCTAGGCGGGTCTCGACTGCTGCAGGACAGCCTCTGGGCCCTGTGTGGACCCGGTCTATCGGGACTATGAGGTCTGCATGGTCGGAGCCTATCAGCAGGGTCGGGGTGGCACCGTCGTCTCTCTGGCTGCCCGCTTGCTGCGATAGTGAAGGAGACATTCTCGCCCTTTATCGTCTTTAGATCTCTTCTTATTGTCCGAATCGTCATTGGTTGTGTCCGCAGCTTTGTGGTTCAGGTCGCGCGTCGTCTCACTCGTCCTGTCCTCTCACCAATTCGTGATCTGAGGGTGATAAACACTGCCTTAGAAAACTCCTCACATAAATGATTCAACGCCTTTCTGCTAAAGTGGAAAATCATTTTGGGATTAATTCAATTCATTGTAAAATAAAATCACTTAATTGACAATAGGAAATGCAAGCCAATTGCATTAGCAGTGATTCCTTACGTCAAGAAGGTCACATTCACTACAATTTTATCAGATCTTGTATCTAACTAGATCTTCCAGCATTACACTTTAAATAAAATTTGTAAATGAATGGCCAAAGTCTTGAATCAGATAAAATAGTCTGTGGTGTTAAATTGAAGTTGATCTTACCTCAGGATGCGTTGGGTGTGCCTCAGGATACTTACCTCGCCACGACTTCTCTGGCGTTTTTCACATCTCAGTATGGCTCATCATAGCATAGCATGGGGAAAAAACATAAAATCTAGGTAGCCAGTTAATTTTTGCATGAAAAACAATCATTTGTTTTGTCATCTACGTTTTAACTAACCTTACTGTCATGCATTTGTCCTAATAAACTAATCTACACTGTAGCACTCAACACTTTGATGACCATTGTTACTCAGCTGATAGAGGTGTGCCTTGCCTGATGTCCTGTCGTACAGAACCTGTGAGTCGCTTTGGATAAAAGTGTCAGCTAAATGATCAATGTTGTTGATATCTTGTACATTTAGATAATTGTGCTGCAATTTTGGTGGTTGATAATTTTGCAATCATGGAAAGTATTTGAAATTTGCAAGGAGTTAGTGGTTAAGCAGAGAATAGAAGGAGGGGGATAGTATGTTAAATTGTTTTCATCATTGATCTTTCATCTCAGGCACTTCTACTTTGTTTGGTTTTATTCAGAATTCATATCTCTAATTTGTGTGTCTCTTGAAAAGAGATGATGAAAACAACTTGTTAGTTATTGTTAGTATGGGAATTAGGTAGACTTTCATGACTGCAACATCATCATTTGTGTCTGATTTCATGTTTAACTAAGTGGTTCTCTGTTGGTCCACCAAGTCTGTGGTCAGAGTGTAGGCATACCCTGTGGGTTTCAAGTGCCCATCCAATGGTGTCTGCTATCGTCGTCTCTAGGTGTGGTCAGAGTCCTCTCTAGGCATTTGCATTGTTTTGTCTCCCAAGTGCCCACTCTGAAGAAATTTACATGTGGGTATTTGGATGCAGATTTGTTCCAAATGGTCAATCGATTGTCTCTCAGCTCTGCACTGTCTCTCGGTTGACATGCAAATTGTTGGATTTTCTGTCTTTTGTGATACAATTTGGGTGTAGTCATTCACTGTTTTGCATCTCGCCTCAGAGCCAGATCTGTAAATACAAACACATGTTAATTTTCCACTCTTTTCTAAGACCTGGGTGTGTCTGCTCAACAAACATTAGCTAGATCTCATCCATCCCGTTCTAGGATAAATGATAGTGTTATCATTTATCTATCATATCGCATATGTACACAAGCATCATATGAAAGTGGACCCACACATTTTGAATCATGTTTAAAATGTCTTACAATGGAAAGGGCTAGTTATCTTTCATTGGTTCTTTAGATAAACACATTAACTCAAGTGAATATAACCTAAACATCTTACTTTTAAACATGATCTATGTTGTTTGTGTTCCAAGTTTTCAACATTGAAAGCTTATAAAGTCTAATCTAACGCTGTTTATGTGGACTACAATTCCTGTACTGCCATATATTGGGAACCGGAAGTGTTTGTTTAGCTCCCATGGTCAGTATGACCGGTACGCCCACAGATGTATTATAATTCTGAAACAGACATTGTAATTAGCTTTATGTGACTTATAATGTGTAAATTAAAGCACATAAACACTCAAGTGATCTGAGATAGTTGTAATTTGCTTTAACTGATAGTTGTGTATATGTACAGTTTCTACGTCAAATGACTCCCTTTTCTTGACTCCTTTTGTATCACAAAAAGTACTGAATTTGCAAATCTGGTATGTCATAAATGTACAGATGTAGCAGTACTGACTATCTGTCTGTCATGTATGTCATAATATGTTCTGATAAATTGAAAATGGGGGACCCTGATGTAAACAAATCTGGTATTGAAAATGGGGGACCCTGATGTAAACAAGACTAAAGTCTCTCTCTGGTCTGCATCCCCTTAACAATTGTGTATTGAGCTGTGCTGTATTGTACCCATTCTGCAATCTGTTAATAAAGTTTTCAATCAATCAATGCATCTATATTTATGATTTTTATACTCACCGGGGACAGCTGTTGTGTTGGGTTGGATCCGTTACGTGTCGTCAGCAACCCGCATCTCGCCACCTCAACTCAACATTTTCCAATAGCAGCGCGCACATACATATACAAATAAAACATATACTACACGTGGATTTCACGCACCCTTGGCCTTGGGCACATTAAACTTTACGTTCGCCTATGGATAGTTTAATATAAAATCATAACTTAACGGCGCGCATAGCGTGACGTCATCGCTCCATGCGACGTTCGTGCGTTCTCATTCGCCTCGGAAATAACGCTTTGCAATTCATACAGTATTTTTCCAACGAGCTCTCAATAGCCTGGAATTCCTAAACCAGCGGTTTGTTACCGAATGAACGCGCCTGTTCATATGTGAAAACGTAAACAAACTGAAACGATAAACTATACTTCCCCAAATGGTCGTTCCCGTGGGCCGTTTTGTTAATTCCGGAAATTACTATCCTATTTTGTCGCGTGAACTGCACTTCAATGTTATTCTCTAATATAACGGTACTAGTCTCTCAATGCTCGGCGCACGCAAATACAAACGAGACTTTAAACAGACAAAACAACAATAATACATATAAGTTAACGTGCGTGTATATGTCTGACTGTATTGGATCGCTTGTTCGTTTAGTCGGCCAGCATCTGCTGCGACAAGGCATTTATCCCTTGATATATCTATACATCGTTATTAAAGTCATAACGACCGAACCTGACTTCGAAATTTACCAGCGATATATTAGATTATATATACCTTTTAATCACACTCACGGTCCCTTCGACCTGCGACTCGTTAAATGTACATTCACGTACTCCCGAGACAGGTCATCTTCCCGCTATCTGTATAATCAATTGGTTAATTTAATCCAAAATACATCGTTTTCAGGAAAGGAAGAGATTGTGGGCTTAGTTTGAGGTTGAAACAATGAATATTATGACGCTACTCTGGTATTTAATAGGTTCCAATAGAGTAGCGTTTTCCATGGATATCACATCATAATAAGCCCACGCTTCTTGCCTTGTTGCCTATATTTTAGCCTGCATCAGCTAGACTTGGGTTAGCAAACCAACAACCGATTATTTTGTGCCCTAACTTTCGGTTTGGCAACAGCCAAATCCGGGAATAGCACAGACAACCCATCCTTTCAGAACATCTGTCCAGATAAGGACCCAGGTACACGCGTTTCCCCGGTACGATTCTCAATACAGATCAGATATATTAATGCACATTATTCTCACTCAGCCATGATCTCAATATTTGACAACATTCTGTAATATTCACCTGGCACAGAGAAAAGCGGGAAGGTTTCAATTCCTTTCCATACATTTTGTCGACCATCCTATTATACTCACTTTTCTCTGTATAGTTGAATGATACAGCACGCCGGGAGGACGCAAAAAGTCCGTCACAAGTTCGTAGACGCCAATTGTGGGATATTTGTAGATATCCTGATGAAGAATGTCTCAGTCAACCGAGGCTTGGATAATAACAAGGTTTATTAACCAAACAGATAGAATACATAGAGAGAATGGCTGAGGCTCTCGCCCCAGGTGATCAGCTGAAATTACCCAGGTAAGAACCCGGATAGATCTCGGGAGGAGACCTATATAGTTAACAAGGGGGGGTGTGTGGTCCCATTTGATAGGTCAGATGGGGGGGAGGGGGTACAGGTTTGGGGGACACAGGGGAGGGGGGTGTCTTATTCCACAGAGAGGGGGGAGGGGCACAGGTAAAGGGAACATAGGGAGGGGGATATATTTACATGAGGACATAATTATACCACAGTACCTTCCGACAGGGGAGCGGCGGGGTAACTGACTACGTCCTGGAGTTTCGACTGGCGGCGGTGGAGAGTGGATGGAACGACCCTGCACTTCGCCTAACCTTCTTGAGGGGGCTCAGTGACGCAGTCAGGGACCAGCTCGCTACCCGGGAGGTGCCTGACTCCCTCGAGGACCTGTTTAGCCTCGTCATCCGCATCGACGGACGCCTCCAGGAGAGAAGGCGAGAGAGGACCCGACTGTTACCTCCTGAGGTACCCCGGATTCTCCGGACTCATGACGTTACTGCTGGTCGCCCTGCCCTCAACACGACTGGTGGTAGCGGACCCTTCCATTCGGTTCGCGAGGAGGAACCCATGCAGCTGGGACGCTCTCATCTGAGCCAGGCTGAACGTGAGGCAAGGCTCAGTTCCGGTCTCTGCCTCTACTGCGGAAGGGAGGGACACCGAATTGCCAACTGCCCCACCCGGCCAAAAGACCAGGCTCGCCAAGACCCCGGGAAATCCTGGTGAGCCGTTTTTCCCATTCCCAGAGCCGCGCACCACCTGGCCATCTGATGAGCGTCACCCTGGCCTGGGGGGACCAACGAGTCACGGTGGAGGCCCTCATCGACTCTGGGGCAGACGAGAATTTCCTCGACTTCGAGTTTGCTACCCGAGCCAACATTCCACTTGAGGACCTTGTGAGGCCCTTGGAGATCTTTGCGTTGGACCAACACCGCCTGGCCGACATCTCTCAATGCACCGGCCCAGTCGTGCTGACCATCGCAGGGAACCACAATGAGAGAATCCAGTTCCTTATCACCCGATCCCCTCTTGTCCCGGTGGTCCTGGGTAGGCCCGGGCTCGCGCTGCACGAGCCCCACATCGCCTGGTCCTCCGGTACCATCAGGGGCTGGAGCTCCTCCTGTCACGCCCTGTGTCTGCAGGCGGCATCCTGTCCCCCGCCCCGGAGGCCCGCTGGTGAGTCGCCTCCGGACCTTTCGTCCATACCTCCCGAGTACCACGACCTCTTGGAGGTTTTTAGTAAGTCCAGGGCTCAGGCCCTTCCACCTCACCGCCCTTACGACTGCGCCATCGACCTCCGCCAAGGGGCTCCCCTTCCCGGCAGCCGCCTTTACAGTCTGACCGTTCCGGAGAAGAAGGCGATGGATCAGTACATCTCTGAGTCATTGGAAGCAGGACTCATTCGGCCTTCCTCCTCCCCGGTGGCGGCCGGTTTCTTCTTTGTTGGTAAGAAGGATGGGGACCTTCGACCCTGCATCGACTATCGCCAGCTCAACGAGATCACCATCAAGAACAAGTACCCTCTACCCCTCATGAACTCCACCTTCGAGCCACTCACCCAGGCTACCGTCTTTACCAAGCTGGACCTCCGGAGTGCCTACCATCTTGTCCGTATCCGTGAAGGCGATGAATGGAAGACCGCCTTCAAGACCCCCAGGGGCCACTACGAGTACCTGGTGATGCCGTTCGGCCTCACCAACGCCCCGGCGGTATTCCAGGCACTCATGAACGATGTCCTTCGTGACATGCTGGAGGTGTTCGTGGTGGTGTACCTGGACGACATCCTCATCTTCTCCAGGACCCTCGAGGAACACATCCAGCATGTCCGCCGTGTGCTGGAGCGCCTCCTCCACAATCGGCTCTTCGTCAAGGCGGAGAAGTGCCGTTTCCACTCCGACTCCGTCGACTACCTGGGCTTCATCGTTGAGAAGGGCTTGACCCGAGCGGATCCTCGCAAGATCCAAGCTGTGGAGGATTGGCCTGAACCCACCACTCGGAAGGAGTTACAGAGTTTCCTCGGGTTCGCCAACTTCTACCGAAGGTTCATCCGGAACTACAGTCAGGTGGCGGAGCCACTTACCAGACTGACCTCTCCCGCTCTGCCGTTCGACTGGTCCCCAGCGGCATGTGCTGCGTTCCGCTCCCTCAAGAAGAGGTTCACTTCCGCCCCTATCCTGCTCCACCCTGACCCCAAGAGACAGTTCATTGTTGAGGTGGACGCCTCGGAGACTGGACTGGGCGCTGTCTTATCCCAACGTTCGCTTACGGACCAGAAGGTACATCCTTGCGCCTTCTACTCGCGTCGGTTCCTCCCTGCCGAGAGGAACTACGACACCGGCAATCGGGAGCTGCTGGCGGTCGTGGCTGCGTTGGAGGAGTGGCGTCATTGGCTAGAGGGGGCCGAGGAGCCTTTTACCATCTGGACGGACCACAAGAACCTGACGTTCATCCGCGCTTCCAGGCGCCTCAACGGTCGGCAGGCGAGATGGGCCAGTTTCCTCAGTCGGTTCGACTTCTCGCTGACTTTCCGTCCCGGTTCCCGCAACACGAAGGCCGACTCCCTGTCCCGGTTACACTCCAAGGGGGCTCCACCCTCTGAGGACCCGACTCCCATCCTCCCGGAGGCCAGGGTGGTTGGAGCCATCACCTTGGGCATCGAGGGGGTGGTTAGACGTGCCCTACGCTTCCAGCGTGCTCCAAGCAACGTTCCGATTCATCGCCTCTTCGTCCCCGACTCTGTCCGGTCCCGGGTGCTGCTATGGGGCCATACCAGCCGGTTCGCCTGCCACCCGGGCGTCCATCGCACGTTCTCCTTCCTGGCTCGTCGTTTCTGGTGGCCCACCATGCGGAACGATGTCAAGGAGTTCGTATTGGCCTGCGCGGTCTGTGCCCGCAGCAAGGCCTCGCACCAGGCACCCTCCGGGCTTTTACAGCCACTTCCCGTTCCGAGCCGTCCATGGTCACATGTGGCGCTAGACTTCGTCACAGGTCTTCCCTCCTCCCAGGGGAACACTTGCCTTCTGACCGTGGTGGATCGATTCAGCAAGGGGGTTCACCTCGTGGCCCTTTCCAAGCTTCCCTCGGTGGCCGAGACGGCGGACCTCCTGACTCACCACGTGTTCCGCCTTCATGGGTTTCCCCAGGACATCGTCTCTGACCGGGGGCCCCAGTTCACCTCCCAGGTATGGCGGGCCTTTTGCAAGGGGTTGGGGGCGACGGTCAGTCTTTCCTCTGGTTATCATCCCCAGACTAACGGACAGACGGAGAGGATGAACCAGAGCGTGGAGTCTGCTCTTCGGTGTGTGGCAGCCGAGAGACCGGCATCCTGGAGCCGTTTCCTTCCCTGGGTTGAGTACTCCATCAATTCAATGGTCAGTTCCGCCACCGGCCTCTCACCATTTGAGGTTTCCCTGGGCTACCAACCCCCTCTTTTCCCCGCACAGGAGGCGGAAGTGGCAGTTCCCTCCGTGCAGGTCCACCTCGACCGCTGCCGACGGGTTTGGGAGATCACCAGGACCGCGCTGCTCCAGACATCTGAGCGCGCCTGTCGTGGGGCCGACCGGCGCCGGGTTCCTGCGCCGACTTACCACCCTGGGCAGAGGGTGTGGCTCTCCGCGAAGGACCTCCCGCTTCGGTCCTCGGCCAAGAAGCTCAACCCCCGTTTCGTCGGACCTTTCGAGGTCCTGAAGGTACTCAGTCCGGCGGCCCTGCGTCTGAAACTTCCTGCGTCCATGCACATTCACCCCGTGTTCCATGTCTCCCGGGTTAAGCCCGTCTCCCTCAGTCCCCTGATGCCTCCAGCTCCTGATCCTCCGCCTCCCGTGATGGTGGATGGTCACCCCCAGTGGCAGGTCCGCCGGTTGATGGGCGTTCGACGGCGGGGTCGGGGGTTCCAGTACCTGGTGGACTGGGAGGGTTACGGCCCTGAGGAGCGGAGCTGGGTCTCCCGGCAGCTCATCGTGGATCCCGGCTTGATCACTGACTTCCATCGTGCCCATCCTGACGAGCCGGGTCGGCCTGGTCGCCGGGTGGCTCCCGTGGAGGGGGGGGTACTGTGAGGTTTTTGTCCATTGCTCACTTACTCGCTCTGTTCCTTTAAGCCTACTCGCTCTGTTCCTTTTGTTTTCTGTTAATCAATTGCATTCCCCTATTCACACGCTTCTTCCCATAGACGCTGTTGATTGGTGCTCCCCCAACCACACGCTTGTCAATCACATCCCTCAGCTGTCACAGCTTGTCAATTAAGCATTCCCTTATTATTTATACCCCGTTTCCCCATTCAAGTTTTGTTGGATCGTTTTGATATTTCAGTAGCATTCGCCGTTCCTGCCTTGCCTGCTGTTTTTCCCTGTGCTTTGCCTCCAGGATATTCAAGAAGTATTCCGCTTGGACACCCGTTTCCCGTGGCGACGCGCTCGCCCGGTTTTGATCCTACTCTCTTTACGCACAGCGCCTGGGTGAGTTTTTATGACTGTCTTTCATCCTATTCGTTTTCGTGTCTTTAAATGACACTGAAGATATCCTGCTTTTTGTCAGACAGTCACTCACCCAGCGTTCAGCTTTTTTGGATTGTTCATTGGGATAATATTTGGCCTTAACATCGCTCACTGTGTGTTCACACACCGAAGATATAATCACTTGGATTTGTATTTGGGACTTCGCTCACAGTGTTTATTTGCACAGAGGATTTCTATCACGTGGATTTGTGTTTGGGACGTTACTCACAGTGTGTATATACACCGAAGATTCAGTCACTTGGATTACTCTGTTTTTTGGTACAAGTCACCTCCCCTGTCACCTGCTCTGTTCCCAACTGTACTCTGAGCTAACCCGCTCCCTCTCTCCCTCTCGGTCCCGTTACCACCTCGGAGATCTGCCGAGAGAATTCTGCAGAGCGGCTCTGACGTCATCGTCTGCTTCCCCAGACTAACCATCCCGGGAGAAGCTGCAGAGCAGCAACATTCATCTATGCTTGTATCCCAGTCTTTGTCTGTTCTCTACCAAGTCTATGCTGTTTATTTAGTGTAAATAAACAAGCCCTTGTTTTTGGCAACTCTGAATCTACTCTCTTGTGTCGTTGCGTTTGGGGTCGGTGTCAAACCATAACAATCTGTTCTTATGCACACCTGGTGATACTAAATCCAAATTGAACTTGGGCATTTGAAAGATAATATATGTATATATATATAAATGTGCGAATTGGCTATAATAAGGTAATGTATAAGCATCTATTCTATATTCTTTAATAATATTTCAAATTGCATTGGTCCGGATAGGAGAATTCAGTACTGTATCTACAGAACCTTCGGTTTTATCATCTTCCCTTTATTGATTTCCTTAGATTTTTTGTACACATGATCTTAAGAGGGTACTGAACGAGGTCAGTGGTAGTTTTTTAAGTTTGGTCACTATTATCATGGTGGTATTCACTGTCAAAGATGCAAAGACAAATCATAATTCATATTCTCCTTTGTTTCATCACAATTTAAGCAAGCCTAGTAATAGGCACAATATTTCTGACACTGTGAATACATTCCCTGAGGTCCATAGATGTACCTAGATACCAAGAATATGCAAATAGCCCTTGTAGAAGTGGAGCAATATTCCATTTACCTAGGTATATATCTTATGCGGATTTTCACATCATGTGGAACAGGGTAATTGGCACAATAAATACGAATAAAGAATAGAAAATCAGCTAAGGCGGTTACAAGTCGACACACAGTGGTCAGAGATCATACTTTTAAAAGCAGCAAAGAGAAGGAAGAAGCTTCAGCTTCAGAGTCAGTCGGAGGACGTTCCAGGTGTTGGGAGCATCAAAGGAAAAAGCAGTTTTTCCTAGTTGAGGAACCCCAAGAACCAACCAGTGAACGATATCAAGTTCACAAACATGTATGAAGATGTGACGTTCAGAGCGGAGTAACATTATGCTGAAGCATGATCCTACTGAAGCTACAGGGGTGGCTTCATTAATCCATGAATTAGTAAACATAATACTGTAGATCCAATCACCACCAATCACACCAGAGAAAACAAGGCGAGAGCAATAAGAAGAGAAGGGAACGCTGCTCTTCCTGTCTATGTTCAGCAATGCATTATGCGTAATGGCCATAGAGCTGCTGTAGGGATCATAGATATATAAACACTATAGATGACTCACCCGCGTTGCTGGCCAACGGAGACCGGCGTTGCCACATGGCGGCCACTCATAACATGCTGTCCCTGAGCAACGACCGGAGTGTTAAATGTCCCTTGACTAAGACGGGGAGGACGTGACCCTCTTTGCGCCGCCCCTGTGCCTCAAATAGATTGCTATCAGCTCTATCTTTAATCTTTCAAAATGTTCAGTTGCTATCGCTATTAGCTCTATCTTTAATTTTTCAAAATGTACAGTTGCTATTGCATGCACTCATCTGTGTTCCACTACACACATGAGTGCATGCTTACCAACTGTCCGTCTGCAACACTACTATCACCAACATCTAAGAAGGGAGATCCCCCCTTGAATGGCCCTTCTAAGGTTTCTCTCCTCCACACTGCCTGTGGAGCTTTTTTCCCTATTGTTAGGTTTTAGTGAGTTTTTCCTTACCTTCGCGTGGGGTATGTCTGGGAGTGCTTGCATTCTTTCATTTATTTGCATCCATCTAAAAATGTTTGCACCTTATGGTGTTCTTGTTCTGTTCTTGACTTATTGTTATGTTTTCTTCTTGACTTGTTTAAGAAGATCTGTACGGCCCATGGGGACATTAACGTGTGTTGTCGGGCCCTATACATAAATTTGATTTTGATTTGATTTGATTTAGTGCATGTACTGTACTATCGAAATAACCATAGCTTGCTCAATTTGCAACCGTTTGGTTTGTTAAAAACGTCAGAAATGTAGTTATCATACTGCATACTTAAAATGGACTTCCTCAGGCGCCTAAAGGAAGTTCCAAGTCAGTCAGAAGATCCTTAAGAACTTCTACTCATGCACAATAGAGAGCATCCTGACTGGCAATATCACCTTCTGGTTTGGTAATAGCACCGCACAAGACCGTAGCAGACTACAGAGAGTGGCCCGTTCAGCCGAACGCACAATTGGAGGGGGGCTTCCCACCCTCCAGGACATTTACAACAAGCGGTGCAGGGGTAAGGCTAAGAGAATCATCAAAGACTCCAGCCACCCGAACAACTGCCTCTTTGAACTGCTGCGGTCAGGCAAGCGATACCGGAGTCTCATGGCAAGCACAGAGAGACTCAGAAGAAGCTTCTGTCCTCAGGCCATCAGAATGCTAAATGACAATAACACTATGTAACAACCATCAAATGCACTCACAGCACACACAGCCACACACACACACTCACTTTAAACAAACAACTCACTGCAGCACCCACTTTACCCACTTTAGAACACCTAAACACACTTTATATTTATTGGTAAAGAATTTGCACTACAACCCATACCTCATTACACCTTACTGTAAATTGTACCTAAATTGTACCTCATCCCATTTCTGCTTTGTACTGTATAGTATATCGTATTGTAACTCAGTTAATTCTACTCTGCATTGTACATTGTATATATGTATATACTGAACACTTTTGTCTACGTACTTGACTTCTATTTTATACTTACTATACTTATTTTATATTATACTATTTTTATCTAGCACAATCTCTGGAGCAAAACAGAACGAAGCATTTTATATAAAAGTATTCTGTACTTCTGTAATAAAGAAACTTGAAACTTGATATGAAAAGAAAAATATTATAAAAATATTTCTTCCAAGCAAGAATCATAGCCACGTCAATAACGTTTGTAATAAACCAAACCGTTTGTAAATCCATCAAGATTTCAGCGAGTTAAGAGTATTTTTGTTTGTGCACATCATCACCTTATTAAAGCAGTAGTCCACTCAAGCAAGATGGCCGCCGGTGAACTATGCCTCGCGCCATCTAGTGTTTATATATCTATGGTTGGGATGTAGGCCTGAGGGAACAATGGGGGAGGGACATTTCCTAGAAATGGGGGAACATAGAGCTGTGGGAAAATAGGGCCTAATTTGGGGGAACATAGGGCCTAATTTTGAATGGGGCAAATACATTTTAGAAATGAGGGAACATAGGGCTGTGGGAACATAGGGTTTACCCTTGATGGGAGGAAGATTTCTTAGAAATAAGGAAACATAAGGCGGTTAGGTGGCCGAGCGGAGATTGCGTTCGTCACCAACCCCGGAGCTGTGAGCTGGATTCGCCTGTTCGAATCCAGCTCACAGCTCCGGGGTTGTCACCAGCTTGGCTGGCCGTCTGCACTAATACAATTGGCTGTATTAGAGGGTGGGAGAAGCTGGCGGGGTGGGTCCGGGTCGTTGTAAACAGCGACTCCTACAGTTCGGTCGGGGCGCCTGCTAAGCGCGGATTGGACGTGAGGGGGATAGTGTGGTCCTCCCACACGCTACGCCCTCTCAATGAGAATCCGCGCTGCCAGGTGAAAAGAAGCGGTGATTGGCTGGACGTGTGTCGGAGGAAGCACGTGGTAGCCTCCACTCTCCCAAATGATCTGACTGTGGGGGGTAAGTGCGCAGCGACCAGGAAGGGACTGGGAAATGGCATACGACTAACATTGGGATGGGGAGAAAATCGGAGGAAAATGGAGGGGGAAAAAGACCAAAAAAAAAAAAAAAAAAAATTAGGAAACATAGGGCTGTAGGAACATAGGGTCTACACTTGATGGGAGGAAGATTTCTTAGAAATAAGGAAACATAGGGCTGTGGGAACATAGGGTTTACACTTGATGGGAGGAAGATTTCTTAGAAATAAGGAAACATAGGGCTGTGGGAACATCGGGATGACCCCTTCCTGCGTAATGGAACAAAGAGTTGCTACTGGGAACAAAGATAGTGATCTCACTCGACAAAAATATCCTGATAAACCACTGCATTGTCCAGGAATCAAATGAGATGATGCAGGCGAAAGTGACCGGCAGTCTCTCAGCGGAGACAGATAATTGTGCTCATCTGTTCTCAGCGTGAGACAAGCCGTCACTGAATAGTGTCTCTCACTCCCGAGTTGCCAGGTAACAGTCGCACAAAGCACACTATGCATTGTGTATGAAGGATATGGGATGGCGTCACACTCCACCAATGGTGACACAAATAGGCCTGTGTGGAGTCAGTTTTACTGATTTACTGATTTTGAGAATCCATCTCAAAGGTCACTATAGGCGGTTTAAGGGATTCTCACATGGTTCCTGAATGTTTCCAATGTGTTACTGTGAATTTGTACACATTTTCGGTCATTCATACTTGAAATGCGGGGAAAAAGCTATTTCCCATTAAAAAGGCAATAATGTGAATATTGATCGATATTAGATACAGTATATGAATGCAGTTGGTGGGCTGGTGAAGCCACAACAACCTCCAGATAAACACTCGGTCGTCAGGATTGTGGAACCGATACCACTGTGGAGTCATTCATATTCCTGGGAACCACAATACATGGTAAATGGACAGAAATTATATAGAAGCGTTTATCCAAAGCGCTTTATACAACTAGTGCCTCACATTCACCCATTTAAATTAAGTAACAAACACTTTAAAAATCCCACATTAAAAGAGCAAAACGCAAAAAAAGAGAGAATAATGGACACTTTCGACTAAATAATGGCGTTAAGAAATACATACATACACACACACACGCACGAATAGTTGACACATTGAAATAATGTTTATTTTTTTTATAAAAATCAAGAATCAAACAATGGAAAATAACAGAATAAGAAATAAGAATGGATATGCATTGCTGTCATTGCATGATATGGTATTTTTCCGCTGTCATTTTTGAATTGCTTTTTAACAAACTGTGGTATGTTATTGGTAACAAGATGGTGATTTGAATAATAATACAGTTGGATTATGTGACTGACACGCACACACAGCTCAGAAATGGAAAAATACTCGCTACAAAAATAATTACTTTCATGCCCTGAAAACACATTAGAAAATCTGTCCTATCTCTCTGGAGATGTACCACCGGGCAAACAGACTGCTGACGGATAAACTCTAAGCTCTCACATGAGCATACACACACAAAAGCACCTTAAGTGACACAAGGACACTTATTACACACTCACACTGCTGCTACTTACACTGTAGAATAATTCATTTCTTTATCCGTAGTTTTTTTTACCATGTAAAAAAAAACATATACCTTGTTTTGTATAGTTTGTGTAGATCGTGCTGTATTGTTTGTTGTTTACAAATCTACTACGGTTGAGGAGCCGGGGGGGGAAAGCACCTCACGTTTTATTCTGAATGTATGTACGTTTTAAAAAGCTGTGACAATAAAATAATCTGAATGATCATTGTTGCTTGACAATGATCTGCATATGGCTCGCCGACAACAAACTATCATTACACATGGGCAAAACAGAGTCCATTCTTTTCGGTTCAAATAACAAACTCAGCAAGACCGACGGCTTCTCGGTTACAGTGGGTGACAATATTATCACAAGGAAAGATGAGATTACCTACCTGGGTTCCATCCTAGAGGCTAATCTTTCCTGTGACAAAATGGCATCCAATGTAATAAAAAAAGTCAACCAACGAACGCGATTCTTGTACCGGATCTCCTCTCTGGTAAACAAGAATACCCTGAAGACTCTAGCAGGAGCACTCATTCAAGGGTACTACGACTATGCTTGCACCTCATGGTACCAAAGCACCTCAAAGGCACTAAAAAACAAATTACAAACATCTCAAAACAAGCTAGTCAGACTACTACTTGACCTGACTCCTAGAACCCACCTCACCCCTGCCCACTTTGACAACCTAGGATGGCTTAGAGTAGACGACAGAGTACAGCAACTTGCAATGGGCCTGGTCTACAAGATACACTACGCGACCAAGGTACCCATGTACATGTCAAAATACTTCCCAAAGGTCAGTGAATACCACGATCACAACACCAGAGGGAGCTCCACAAATCATGTAAAACCCAGATTCGGCTCAAACAAGGGACTAAACACGTTTCGCAATTATGCCACATCAATGTGGAACGCCCTGCCTAAAGCTGTAAAGGAATGTGAATCACTACCCACCTTCAAAAACACTCTCAAAAAACACCTACGTGAGACTGCAATTCGAAACTGGCCCCTACAAATGTCCTAACCTAGTTGTACAGTAAATGACAAAGTAAGGCTTTGTCAATATTCCAATGTACAGTGTAAAATGTGTGTGTGTCCCCTTCCCAACCCCCCCCCCCCCCCCCCCCACCTCCAATGTACAGCCCTCACCCAACCCACCCAACCCCACCCCACCCAACCAACCTCCTCCAATGTATAGTTTCTATGCCAAATGTATATACACTCCTTTTCTGGACACTTTTGTATCACAAACAGTACTGTATTTGCAAATCTGATATGTCATAAATGTATAGATGTAGCAGTACTGTCTATCTGTATGTCATGTATGTCATATATGTTATGATGAATTGAAAATGGGGGACCCTGATGTAAACAAGACGAAAGTCTTTCTCTGGTCTGCATCCCCTTAACAATTGTATGTATTGAGCTGTACTGTACTGTACCCATTCTGCAATCTGTTAATAAACTTTTCAATCAATCAATCAATCAATCAATGCATTGTAACCGTTCTGTCTGTTTGACTAGAAAATCAAAACTACGTAGCCCACTGCACCTCACTGTATACTGTACCTGTGTATAGCCATAGTTTACAGGTATGTGGACTTTATTTTAACCTGTTAATCTGTAGACTGTTTTCGCCTAAAGGTACATGCCTAAGTAAATGGAAGATTGCTCCACTTCTGCAAGGTCAATTAGCATGTTCTTGGTATCTAGGAACATCTAGGGACCTGGGGGTATGTATTTCCAGTGTCAGAAATAGTGTGTCCGTTACTAGGCTGAGTAAATTGTAATGAAGAAAAGGAGAATACATTTCCCTTCAAGTTCTGTTTCATACTAGCTCCCGCTCAGCGTCATATTGCATATATCTCGCTTCAGCGTATATACACTGAATAAATTTCAAAATGTACCTTTACATGCCAGCATTCATCTGGCCACACCCCCATCCGCTTACCTACATAAGCAGGGGTGGTGCCACACACTCATCTCCTTCCCTTCTCAAATTTCAGCCACAAGCTAAGTGCTGCTCACATGCCCACTTGACGTGGAGAAAAATATTTACTCTGAGGAAAGGAAGAACAAGGAGATACGTTGACATCATATCTTTATTTTCTCTCTCACTATTTTCGAGAAAATACGGCGATATTGTAAGCATAGATGTAAGTCACATTAAACACCTGTAAGCAAAACTAGATTTTCGGTCTGTGATGGAAAGTGATTGTCAACATTATATTTATTTTTATATAAAAAATATATATATATATATAATAATTTTTTTTGTCTTCTCTTCTTCTTCTCGCGAGGCCCTAGGGAGCGCAAGGCCCAGTGCGGTCGCACTGCTCGCACACCCCTAGCGGCGGCCCTGGACGTAGCCATAGATACTGTAATGTAATCAATAGTAGGCTAATAATAGAAATATGAACATGTGTCCACAGTTGCACCAGGCATCACTCTAAAAGGCTCTTGTGGTTCCAATATCAGTCATCTATCCTGAAGTTAGAATTGAAGGAAGTGCTTTGAAAATAGTCATTCACATTTTGTCTGCCCTTTTCCAAATTTACCTGTGAACAAACATGTTTTTAAAGACGGGGCAATCTCTGGAAAAGCAATCTTCCTTTCATGCTCAGTGGATTGAGCTGTACAAACACTGCCAGGGGTAAGTGGTGAGTGCTCTGACTTCCACTGGCGCCACCAATGCTAACAGGGGAACCACGTATCTGGTCGGAGACGGTACAGAGATATTAGTGAAACTCTCCCGAATCTACTCAAACGTGTGTCAAGTATAAAGTCTGAAGCTGCTCTAGAGACAATGAATCGGGAAAGAAACACAGAGGGGAATGTTTTGAGTTCATGGGTCCCTTTTCTGTTTTTAATACTGAGGCCACTACTGTAGAATAAAGCTCATTTGGG
>NC_140182.1:6663042-6697342 GCF_963971535.1 Notolepis coatsorum
TGATAAAGTGGTACTGGAATACCAGAATAAAAATATTTTACTGCCGAGGGACTGGGAGACCCATGTGAGGTTACAAATCAGCTGTGACTTTGTAAACAACAATTATGAAATTACCAATTTCAGGGCAAGAAAGTAGACGCTGGATTCAGGTTGAAATGCAATGGTTTTCAGATTTCTCCAGTTGATTTAATCAGCATAGCAGTATGCTCAGTATTTAAACACTTTCTCGACCCCCGTACCTAGTACTGGAGTCGACTGGTCCACATAGCATAATGACAATACATTTATTTGATCACAAAGGCTGACTTTCGTTCTAGACATCAACATGAGAACAAGTGAGAGAACAAAGACAGGTCCTGAGAGCAGCTGAAAGGAAGTATAGAAAGCCACGCCTCACTGCTGACATCGACACATATCACAACCTCTTGTTAACATTCTCCAAAACCATTACTAATGCCAAAGCTTCTTTCTTTCACCATAGGATCGAGGCCTCTGCCAAGAATCTTCGCAAACTGCATGCTACCATGTCCTCCCTCCTCACTCCCCCCCCCACCCCCCCCCTCCCTCATCTTTCTCTGCCGAAGACTTTGCGATCTTCTTTGAGGAAAAAGTGGAGAACATCCGCAGCTCCTTCTCCCAACCCCCACCCATTCCAAATGCTGAATCGAGAACCTCATCCTTCACTCTGTCATCTTTCTCTCCCATTACAGAAGCCGAGACCCTGACACTGGTAACGTCGAGCCGTCCGACTACATGCCAGCTGGACCGGCTACCTTCCCCACTCCTCCAGACCATAGCACCAGAAATCCTCCCATTCCTATCTGCAACCATCAACTCCTCACTCAACTCGGGGGTGGTCCCCACCTCCCTAAAACAAGCCAGAGTCACGCCCCTCATAAAAAAACCATCCCTGAATATGTGAAACTGCAGTGGAGTCCATGACGCCACATCACCCCCATCAGGCACGTGCACACATAGAGGCCAAGGGGTGCTTGAGCACCTGCCTTTTTGAGCCTCATCAAAAAAGTGCCCTTTTTGAAAAAAAAAAACATATTCCTTTTTTTTTTTTTTTTTTACCGTTACGCATATAGACTGCCCTTGCAACTGAAAAATGTCAGGATAGAATCAAAATATTAGGTAAAGAGAGAGAGATGCACCATATTCCATTGCAGTTTGCACGGCCTCCTCAGCGTGCCTCTCCGCGGACCTATATATTTTATGCATAGCGTGGTGATGATGATGATGATGATGATAGAAACCGCTGTGGCGCATACAGTTGAATGCTGGTATTACACTCACTGAGCGACACGAAGAAGTCAAGTCCGATGGGATTTGGGAATCTCAAATACAAATCGGGATTGGAATAAAACAGGCATTTATATTAAACAATACAGAATATACAGCACTTCTTGGGGTCTGTAGGGTAAGCACTTATTCCCTCCCCCCTGAACATTTATGGAGATGTATGGGCCTTTTAAGTCAGTGATAAACGTGTCTTTCAAGGATAAGTGAGCTCCTGCACTGATTATTATAGTTCAATATTCAATATTTGATCACCAAACCCCCCCAAAAAGCATAAAAAGGGGGCCCCCCGCCCGAAAAGGGCCCTTAAAAATCGCGCTATGCGCGCTCGGTTAATATATACACACAGGTATAGTGCCCTTTTCAGCCTTTGAGCACCAGCCCCTCTAAAGTCCTGTGCACGTCCCTGACCCCCATCCCCCCCCTGTATCCCCCATATATAACTCAGTGGTCACATTGTGTCACACAGCGGTGTTTCGGTGAAAACCAAACGAGTACTCGACACCACCAAAAGAAGCGACGTTGTACCGCAAACAAATTAAGGTACTGCTACTTTGACACGAAGAAGAAGAAGAAGAAGAAGCATCTCTGAGCTACAGTAATGGCCGTGTTCTAGAGGTCAGTACCTTGCTCATCACTGTGGCGGCTAGGCCAATCAACTGTAATAGAATTTGGTTGCCATTTTGATAGACTCATACTAAGACTGCACTAAGTATTTAATTGTTAATTTCAAACCTTTATTTAAACTCGAAAGGCACCCGAGGCACTCTTGTATGAGTGTACCTATAGTATCTGACGAGTGTGACGGGAGGTTATATCTAAAAGCAATGTTGTGGAGGCTTTACAATAATTTCATGACCTCAGGAAACCCAAAGGCGAATCACGACACCGTTGCCAGGCCTGTGTAGCACGTGGGTCCGTCTGCCAGCCTTCACCGCACCGCCTCAGGGGAGGCAGCGGGTTTAGACACTAAGACATGCCCTTTTTTTTTAGAGTTCCAAAAGTGAAGTCCAACGCAACTTCAGCCAAGTTTTAAAACAAGTGGGCTTTAGTGCTTTAACAGCAGAGGACGGTACACATAGGGAGGTGTAGTGGTGGTTACAGATCCAGCTCTTAAAAATCGAACCTCTACTGCAAGGGCACAGTATCGTTAACGCCTCGTTAACAGGACTGCCAGGTTAATGGTGCATGATTACCGCAGTAGCAGAGCTCTGTACAGTACGCCATTGTTGTTTCCGGCCGGTCCACCTCGCTAGAAATCGCAATGTATTTCCAATGGACACATTTCTAAATCGTCTCGTTTAAAACAAATGAACATGGGCATGGGCATGGTGTACCTTTCTGTGTGCCACAATCTATAGCTCAGGGGCGGATTTAGGATTATAGGAGATCCGGGGCTTAGCCCAGATAGGTCCCGCCTTTTTATTTTTATTTTTTCAGATTTTTTTTTAATTTAATTAACCTGTACATGCAATTTCCTGCAATATAGAGCCTTCAATCTTGACCAATAAAGCTGCTCTTTTCACTATAAAACTCAGTTAACCATAACGTAGTTATGGTTAGATTTATATATTGGGGGGGGGATATATCATATTTTTCATATGATCAAAAAGTGGTGGAGCAAGAGCATACCTTTGCTCCCCCAAGTTCAATAGTGGGAGAGCAGAGATGCTCCGAATGCTCTTATGGCCAGGCGTCTATGATTCACTGATACAAAGTAAAATAGTGCAGTGCAATAAAATAGTTAGTAAAATAGAATAAAATAATGCAATAGTGCATTGCAATAAAATAGTTATCATCGTATTTTTTCGGGAGGCCGGTAAGGAGTGCATTACAGTAGTCGAGTCGGCTTGAGATAAAGGCATGGATCTGGTTTTCAGCGTCCTTGATTTATAAATGGCCGTACTTTAGCTATGTTTCTAAGGTGGAAGAATTAAGTTTTTGTCAACTTGTTGATTGTGATTTAAAGCTTAGGTGTGAGTCTACCATGACACCAAGACTTAACTCACTCAAATACAGTTAGCAGCTGGATAGACCACAGATGGAAATTAGCTTCTGCTAAATCTGGTGCAAACATATTTTCATGTAACAATGATGAATTGTCAAAAAAAATAAAAATCTTTAAATTTTTTTTTTTTTTTTTTTTTTAAATAGATTCGGGGCTTTTCAGAAAACATTCGGGGCTTGAGCCCAAGTAGCCACCCCCTAGCCCCGCCCCTGAGCTCAACGTGAAACAATTCGCAATACATCATAAACGAATTACTAAAATTTTATTTCAACCAAAAATGCTTAAACAATAATGTTAGTGATAGAAGGGAACTCATTTTGTTCCAAAATGGAAAGCTTGCTTCATGAGGCAGAATTATTACAATAGCCGATAATACATTTTCCCAATGATAAATCCCTATACGGGTTGACCGTGTGGGAAACTAAAGTGACGTCAGACTACACCTCCCTATAGTATGAGGTATAGGCTTTTCACCCCTTCTTCAAGATAGACTACCCAGAGTAAAACACTGGAGCACTCATACCGTTTATCCTCAGAGTCAACAACAGAAGAACAAACAGGGGGAGGTGTATATCCTCCACACATAATTAGGTTATTAACAGCCATTTTGAAAGATAAGGAAAAATAATAAGGAAAAAAATCAAGTAAGTAACGGTAACTCATCCCAATTAGTGAATAATGTGTATCAATATACATTACAAAATAATATACATATCAACAATACTTCCCCTCTATAGTATTCCTAAAAGGGTCTATAACAATTTACATAGTCAAACGGCTTCGTTAGTGGCCCTTACATCATGCGGTATCCGGGGGAAACGTGGCATCGATTAATCCATATCATTATTTACAAATATTTACATGTTGTAGATATTGATTGCTGCGGCACCCAAACAGAAAAGGGGCCTAAGGATCATTAGAGGAAGCAGGGGAGACCCGGTGGGTCATATAATAGTCCCAACAGAAGCCGCTGCATTAAGGGATATGGATCCAGAAGGCTTCCCTATACACAGTCATTTTGTTAATGGCGTTGCATCCTCTTGGGGCTGGTCGGACTGTTTCTATGCCTTTTATGGATTTGTCGGAGGAAAATGGAGCCGCCGTGGTGGTTTGCTTCAACAAGGTGAAACAACTCATTAATTTCAAGATCCTCATGTTCACATACAAAGCCATAAACGGTCTCGCCCCCCATCATCATTAGGTGGCTTCTTCGTTCCGAAGGTTGCCTATATCACTCTCCAACCCATTCTGTCCCCACTTCTTCTCTCCAACTCCGTGACTCCGCCTCTCACTCCGCTCCAATCACAGACGTCGTCTACCCAGCCTCTTCTTGGTCTTCCACTTCCTCTCTTTCCACCCACCTTCCCCATCGCCACCTTCTTGAACATCTCCCCGCTGGATCCTCTCAGAACGTGCCCCTGCACAACTCCATCTTTCTCTTTTTCAACCTCTCCAGCAGCTGTCCTCCTTGCGTACCCCGCTCTTCTCAGTACCTCCTCATTCTTGATCTTATCCTTCCATGTTATCTTCAGCATCTTCCTCAGTGTCCACAATTCAAAAGAGTCTATCATCCTCTTTGCCTCCTCTTTCATTCAGCGTCCATGCTTCTGCTCCGTATGAAAAGACTGACATAACATACGTTTCCAAAATCCTGGTCTTCCTGGCCTACATGAAATAACTCCTGGTCCAATCAGCCAGCTCCAGATCCCTCGGATCAAACAACAAAATTCTGCCTTAAAATCCCCCCCCCCCCCCCCCCCCCCACAAGACGGGTGACGAAGGGAAACCGGGCTTTCGCAGTCGCAGCACCGACCCTCTGGAACAAGCTCCCACTCGACCTGACATCTGCGAGCACTCTACGGACCTTTAAGGCCACGCGCTCAAAAGCCACCTTTTCGCCGTTGACAATCCATGAGCTAGTTTTGTATTTGTAGTATGACTGGTGTATTATGTCTGTCTGTTCTCTATCTGCTTGGTTGGACTGCATGTATTTTTTCTTCTGTTTTCGTATTGTTCCTGTTTTTGTTTTGTTTCTCTCTCTCTCTCCCGGGATGCGTCCCCCGGGCCGATGTAACTATTGGTTGAGGGGCGCAATATAATTAAATGTATCATATCATCATATCATATCATATCCATATCATATCATATCATATCATAGCATATCATAGCATAGCATAGCATATCATATCATATCATATCATATCATATCATAGCATAGCATAGCAAGCATATCATATCATATCATAGCATATCATATCATATCATAGCATAGCATAGCATAGCAAGCATATCATATCATATCATAGCATATCATATCATATCATATCATATCATAGCATAGCATAGCATATCATATCATATCATATCATAGCATATCATATCATATCATATCATATCATATCATAGCATATCATATCATATCATAGCATAGCATAGCATAGCATAGCATAGCATAGCATATCATAGCATAGCATATCATATCATATCATATCATATCATATCATAGCATAGCATATCATATCATATCATATCATGTCATATCATATCATATCATATCATAACATATCATAGCATAGCATATCATATCATGTCATATCATATCATATCATATCATAGCATATCATATCATATCATATCATGTCATATCATATCATATCATAACATATCATATCATAGCATAGCATATCATATCATATCATGTCATATCATATCATATCATATCATAACATATCATATCATATCATATCATAGCATATCATATCATATCATATCATATCATAGCATGGTCAAGATCTTTCTTGCGTATGGCAGGTGTTGTGTTCTCCAATTCTTACGTTGAGCGCTCGCTTGGTCTGACACACGTAAACTTTTTTACCTATAAATTACAAGTGTAGTTACAATCGATTAATGGTTTTATCTCATGTTTGGGGATGATAAAATAACGTGGGGCTTTGTAAGAGTTGGAACAACGCAGGCAGTGGCCACAGCAATAGAAACCAGCAGGTGGACCCGGTAATGATGCAGCATCGATTTCCTGAATATTCAAAGTCATTAAATTATTATTATGATTTAAAAAAATTTGAAACATTTCCCTTTCCATATTTCCCCTTGTTTTTAACCGGCAACTACTTGAAAAAGGACCCTATTAACCGTTACACCGCTGCAATGCATGCTGGGTACAGCTCGCTAGCTAGCTAGCCAGGTAGCATAACATGTTAACAGCTGGGAGAACAGAGAAGAACAATGAAGATTCTTGTACCGGATCTCCTCTCTGGTAAACAAGAACACCCTGAAGACTCTGGCAGGAGCACTCATTCAGGGGTACTACGACTATGCTTGCACCTCATGGTACCAAAGCACCTCAAAGGCGCTAAAAACAAAATTACAAACATCTCAAAACAAACTGGTCAGACTACTGCTTGACCTTACTCCTAGAACCCACCTCACCCCTGCCCACTTCGACAACCTAGGATGGCTTAGAGTAGACGACAGAGTACAACAACTTGCAATGGGCCTGGTCTACAAGATACACTACACGACCAAGGTACCCATGTACATGTCAAAATACTTCCCAAAGGTCAGTGAATACCACGATCACAACACCAGAGGGAGCTCCACAAATCATGTCAAACCCAGATTCGGCTCAAATAAGGGACTAAACACGTTTCGCAATTATGCCACATCAATGTGGAACGCCCTACCCAAAGCTGTAAAGGAATGTGGATCACTACCCACTTTCAAAACCTCTCTCAAGGGACACCTACGGGAGACTGCAATTCAACACTGGCCCCTGTAAATATCCTAACCCAATCATTCCAACCCCCTCCAATGTACAGTCATTTACCTAGTATGGTTTTGTCAATAGTTCAATGTACAATTGTGTTTGTTTGTACAGTGTCTCCTCCCCCCCCCCCTCAATGTACAGTGTTACTTGTTTATACAGTATGCCCCCCGCCCCCCCCCCCCCCCCAACCACCTCCAATGTAAATTACCCAGTATGGTTGTCAATATCCCAATGTACCCAACCCCCCCCACCCAACCTCCAATGTACAGTTTCTACGTCAAATGTATATACTCCCTTTTCTTGACTCCTTCTGTATCACAAACAGTACTGTATTTGCAAATCTGGTATGTCATAAATGTATAGATGTAGCAGTACTGACTATCTGTATGTCATGTATGTCATATATGTCTATATGAATTGAAAATGGGGGACCCTGATGGAAACAAGACAAACGTCTTTCTCAGGTCTGCATCCCCTTAACAATTGTATGTATTGAGCCGTACTGTATTGTACCCATTCTGCAATCTGTTAAATAAAGTTTTCATTCATTCATTCAAGAGAGAGAGGTTTTGCACGTTTGCCGCCATGTTGTTTCACTAAGTTCACACATTTCAAGCATCAGTGATGTAACTTTCAGAATTAATGCTTTTTTACGTTCGCCTTGTCCGCCTGCGTTAGCTGTTAGCAATGACAGCAGCCAGGTAGCTCGCTAGTTGGATTATCTCACGTTCGCTATTAGATAGAGAGAAAACTATACGTTGGGGGGGGGGTTGGGTATCGTAACATAATCTAATAGGGTATACAGCCCTTCATCTGCACCTTTGTTTATTTTCTTATATTTTTATCATCAGAGTTAATTATATTGTTTAGAAAATCATTTATTCTTCTCTATATTTATTGCCTATATTTATGTATTTCTTCTATTACCCTGCCCATACCTCTACCTCCCCTCCCCTCCCCCATACTGCTATGGTGCCCGAATTTCCCCAAGGCGATCAATAAAGGAATATCTCTTATCTTAGATTACCACAATCAACTTCAACTTCAAATTCCTTTATTTTCCTTTCGGAACTTCATTCGTGCAGTGGTTAAAAGACAAACATACAGTCACAATACATAGACAGTGACTCACCACTATAAAAAACACCAGCTTTGTTAAAACTACAATAGAAAACACCACTAATAAAAAAAAAACACCAACTACATTAAAACTACAGTACTTAAATCATGATATCATCTATATATCTACGGTACAGGTGGATTTTGGGTCGGTGATACACTCCCCCCCCCCCATAAAGAGGTTGGCATAGTTAGGCGCAAATGCGATTGGCTATAATACGAGCCCTTTGGAGTCTGTGACTTCCTGTGCATCACGGAGTCAGTCCGCTTCAGCCCAACAGCTCTTCGCACATCGGTACACAACCTCCACGTTTCTGGGTTCCTCCACAAAATCTCTCTTTTGATGTTAGCTTACATTTTTTGGGGCATTTCAAAGTTGACGTTAGCACCCCCTCCTCTTCAAAGGGTTGGCTTGAGAAGCACTGCCAGTGAGATTATTACCCTTTTCACTGCCGCAATACCGAACGGTTAAACCCTGTCACTGTGACAATACAGAAGGTTAACCATTTCACTGCCATGTGACAAATGGTTAACCCCGTTCACTACCACACTGCAGAAGGTTAACCATTTCACTGCCATGCGACAAATGGTTAACCCCGTTCACTACCACACTGCAGAAGGTTAACCCTTTACTATCACGCTACAGACGGTTAACCCGTTCACTACCACACTACAGACGGTTAACCCGTTCACTACCACACTACAGAAGGTTAACCCTTTTCACTGCAGCAATACCGAACGGTTAACCCTTTTCACTGCCGCAATCCCCGAACGGTTAACCCTTTTCACTGCCGCAATACCGAACGGTTAACCCTTTTCACTGCCGCAATACCGAACGGTTAACCCTTTTCACTGCCGCAATACCGAACGGTTAACCCTATTCACTGCGACGATACAGAAGGTTAATTAAAACCCTTTCACTGCCACGTGACAAAGGGTTAACCCTTTCACTAGCACAAAGGGTTAATTTGTGTGACATCAATGAAGGTGACCCCCGGGCCAGCAGGGTGCACGCTACGGAGGCAAGAAGCTTCCAACGTGCTTTAACTCGGGAGAAAGAAATATAGTGAAACTGCTTTTTTCCCCTCATTGAGTCCTTGTGTCAAAAAAGTTATTTGGAGATACAGTTGTGGGTAACGGTGTAGTAATTAGTCATGTGCACTGTATTTAATTAGGTTCTGTCTGAGCTGAGGCAATGTTAGTGTCGGGGACGTGTGTGAGCCAATGGGGGGAAAAGGAATCGTTCTGTCCATGATTTGAATCGCTGATGAAAGGGACCTTGATTCGACTCGACAAGGCCTTCGCTGCCTTCCTGAAAGCTGCTGCTTACCAACACACTGCAATTTGTATCCGACCATATGGTACCGTCACTTACCATGTACCCAAGACGATTAGTGATGCTTATATCCTAATTGACCTTTGTTTCCTTGTTGGAATAAATAGCAAAGGCGACCCTTATTATCTCCATTTGTCCTTTGATCAAAGCTTTATTTTCCATTTCACTATTAGTGATTCCTGTGCAATTGCTAATGTTTGTACTTCACCCGCCCCAACAAAGCACCTGGGCCCTGTTCCTCGTACCTGGCTAACCGAGTTAGCCGGATCATTTTCAGCATATAGCTTGACTTAAGCGGGACCTTTCCGTTCCCCGACGTCGGATTGTCTAAATCACCATGGCAACATATCGAAAAGTTTGAACCTGGTCGAGGGCGGGGTTAAGTTCAGTTAGCTCGATAACCTGCATGGCCACGCCCACACAAACACACACACGCACACATGTTGGGGGGGGGGGGGGGGGCAGGGACTCGAGCTAAAAAATACTCACTGACGCACACTATTCCCATCTGTAATCACACACTATGTTTTAAATTGATATGGTGTATTTTTTACTGGATACTACTATACTACTGCTAACCACTTACTTACTTACCTACTGACGACGCCTGCTACCTCTTCTGGGGCATCCATAGGCCGTCAACAAGTGATCTCCAGGCATCTCTGTCTTGAGCTGTTCTCTCCAGTTGGTTCCAGGTCATCTTCATGGTCTTGGTGTTGGTTTTTCTTTATAAAAAAATCTAGTTATGAGTGAAATTTTACTTTACTCAATATCCGTTTCATCATGTGTTCCAGAGTTCAATCTTGCTGTTTTAGAGAACACATTTTCTCAATTTCATCATTTTGCACAGTCACTGCGGTTAACTCCTGCAGGGCAGTCTACTACTGTTCCGTCTTCATATTTGATAGAATTTCAATAATAAAAAAAAAACAATAGAGAGGAGCTTAAGCAGTAATGTGACTGCCTAATACATATTTGTTCTCATTTGGATAATTGGATATATAAAAAACGGTTTATTATTTGTTTTATTTTTATTTGTATTCAATTATAACGTAAAATATTGTAAGGAAGGGGCAGGGTTTTTACTTCCCCCCCTGTTCCTTCTCGAACACTTATTGTATGGAAATAGTCTTTGACTATTTACCTTTTTGGTTTTTAAACTTGTTTTATGTTTCTATGTTCGAGACAAATAAAAATCAAAAAAAAAAATTTGACTCCGAGGGCAAAAGGACAGGAGGGCCCCCCGCCCCCCCCTCGGGTCTGTGCACGTGCTGCCCTGCAGATACACTGACTCCATCCTTCACTATTTATAGCTTGAACAATTAAGCGGAGGAGACCTTCATTAGCCTGCTGCTCTACAGCGGGAGGCGGCGCGGGCCTTGCCAGCCAGCCAGCCAGCCAAACAGGTGTTCCTTAATAAAGGCCGCCGCACTGCCAACGACACTGGTTTGCGATCTCCCTCCATATGCGTCAAGCTGTTATGCATCCACCCCCGAGGAACCCGTGACTTCCTGTGCCCTAATCAATGCAGTCTCCTACAGCATTTAGTGTGTGTCCGACTCTTAACTTAACCACCGACACCTGCATGGACTTCAACCTACATCATGTATATCGTATATTGGCGCGACATTAGGCTCAGGAGGTAGAAGCGTCTGATAATCGGGCAGCGCGTCGAAGTGTCCTTGAGCGAGACACTTAACCCCTAACTGCTCCCGATGAGCAGGTTGGCACCTTGCATGGTCGCCTTCGCCATCGGTGTGTGAGTGTGTGAGCGAATGGGTAAAAATGTGAGGAACAAATTGTAAGGCGCTTTGGATAAAAGCTGTTATATATTTGATTTGATTTGATGTTTTTTTTTTTTTTTTACATACAGGTGTATGCCCAGCCCATATGGGCTTACAAGACACATACACAATAAGTATATAATAGTATACTTGACATTGACAATAAGTTATATAGACCAAGATGGCCACAAAAAAAAGAAACACAATAAAACGTAATATAACAAGCTGTAAGCAATGTATGTAAACAAAGAAACAAGAGGAATTCATATACAATTATATAGGATATAGTGTGTTTTGTCTCAAGTGCTATGCTTTCTCCAAACATCCTGCAAAACTGAAGATCTCCTCCACAACTCAACATACAACTCTCAGATTGCCAAAACAAATCCGGATTTACAAATAGAATTTTCTCAAATAAAGCCCTCCTCAAAGCGGTGTACAAAGGGCAATAAAAAACGAAATGATATTCATCTGTGGTAAATATTGACGTTGAATTTCATAATTAATATGTGTGAATAAATTAGAGGACCACATCAAAAGCCAGATGTACCTTTCAATAGCAGAGTGGACTCAGTGGCTAAAACAGTCTCAACTGTAAGTTGAGACAGTTGCAGCAGATAACAACAGCAATAGTTATTTCAACCCCCACTCAAGCAATGACTAAATAAGGGAACAAACGACACCTTCTCGAACTGACTGTATGTAAATGCTGATTAGA
Source organism: Notolepis coatsorum (assembly GCF_963971535.1). Taxonomy (NCBI): domain Eukaryota; kingdom Metazoa; phylum Chordata; class Actinopteri; order Aulopiformes; family Paralepididae; genus Notolepis; species Notolepis coatsorum. The sequence continues at coordinate 6,675,094 of NC_140182.1, forward strand.
GACAGCTGGGTTGACCACAGGGCAGACCAGTTTAGACTTGTGGAAGAGATGATTAGGCATGGACACTAAGTCACAAACAAAGTTATCTATTAATCAACTGTTTAGTATCAAAAGAGTAAACCATAATATTAGAAATGGGTAAACGGGAGATACAGTTGGTAAAAGGTTTATTGGAACAGTACTCTGCAATCAGTTGAGTTGAAAGACCACACCAAGGAGGGGGGGCCATAAAGACCCCCCTTCTTATCACTGAGGGAAGATGACATCACACCACCCCACCTGGAGACAAGACCCAACCCCCCACAAGAAGACGCTGGATTGGACCAACCATGTGCTATTATTGGCTAGAAATTATAAGATATAAGGGCCGACAAAGTGTTATTCTGGAGCCCAGACCCCACCCAGGTCTGCGTGCTCCAACCGCTCCCCACCGAGAGACTACTGCTGAGCTGTTTTAATGTAAGTAAGCCGAATGGAACCACCATGTTTGGTTAGAATAGAATGTAGAACTTAGCTTAGAAACCAGGCTTACTTATATACAAAAAGGGCTTATAGTGTTGTCAATGTATGTTCAAATTATGTTAACGAGTGACTGTTTTGTGTACATATTGGGGTTTGAGATGCAAAACCTTGTTGATTCCTGTACACAGCAGCCATGTTAATGTTGTCTGATAGTCTTTTGTATGTGAAAGGCAACCTTCTATTCACTCTTGGCCTCTGGCTCAAATAAATGTTGAGTTGAACTATAGTTCTGGTTTGTTTGGCTACACGTTTATTCTTCATCTGCTTTAAGTCAGATGAGGAGACCAACAATTCTATCACGTATGATCCCTTTCTCCTCCTTCCAGATAAGCAATCCCAGTGTACTGTACTACAATAACCTTAGATTATTGTAGGATTCTGTAGGAATATACTACACATCCTTCACCACTCCCAGATCACAGAGAACACACAACCACTCCTCCTCAGGTTTACCTTGGAATCTACCCACTTCCACAGCCAATGGCAGGGTGCCAGACCTCGACTGGGCACACAGAGACCTCCGTCTTCTCTTTAAGTTTAACATTACAGAGCCATTTACGATTTATATCGTGCCAATACGGTACATTGTGTATACTGCACCTCGTGTATACGGTTTACCGTTACTCTTACTCAATCATAGTACATATATATATTCAGATTCAAATTCTTTATTGCCTATATTTATTGTAACGTGTAACCGATAGGACGTGCAGATCCTCATCTGCACCTTTGTTTATTTGGCTCATCATTTCATATTCATATCTCATTTTATTGCCTACATTTATGTCTTTCTAATATTACCCTGCCATACCTGTACCTCCCCTCCCCCATCCTGCTATGACGCCTGTATTTTCCCAAGGGGATCAATAAAGGAATCGTATCTTATCTCATCTTACAGGTGGCCATGGGCTTCAGGGAGAAGCAGTATTTTACTCTTGTCAAATGGAACCATTTGTCATTTTTGGCTATGAGGTTTCAAAACCAAGACATGTATTGCAGTCCGCAAAAGATGAGAGCATTCTTCCTCGGACACCGACAACGCTTTCATACCTGTTCCATCAGACCTGCTCCATTAGTTACAGTTCCACGTGTTTTAGTCTTTATAGCAACAAGTACATTGGAGAGGGGGTGACATGTTTTGCCTCCGGGTTTCATCAGATTCTCGCTTCCTGTGCTCTTGTACTTGTTGCCATAAAGAACGAAATGAGAAATGTGAGTAATAGGCATGGGTCTGTGTGGTAGAATACTTTCGTCTGAGGATTCCTGCTCCAACCGGCACCTGGGGGAGAAACTCTGATGTACACGTGATCTACACCATGTGGTAAATGGAAAATTATATATATATATTGTTATAATCACGGCGAGAGCCTTTCTCACCCCTCCTCCTTCCACACCATCACGACGGAAGCCTTCCTCACCCCTCATCCTCTCACAGCCTTATATGGGCAGCATCCATTCTCTCTTCTCCCGTGTTCTGCAATTGGGCTCGGCCAACCCCTATCCTAACATATATATTTTTTAAGAGCAATAATTATGTTGTTTCTCATGTCTTAAGAAGTAAGATAAAAACGTAATTATCCCCATTAGAAATGGTGCTTTTGTCAAAGGGAGCGCTATGCAGCAATGGTTGCAAGAGAAAATACCAGGGCAAATAAGAACGTCAACAATACAATTACAATTGATCTATACAATTTAGATATACAAAGGTTGAAATGTCCATAGGCACAGGATTCCTAGTCACATACTGACATACAATATACCTGTACGTTTCTTCGTTAGCTTTTGTTGTTGTTGTTGTTGTTGTTGAGCTGAATCCAGTATGTCTCACTTGGCCCATCAAGACATCCAACTATCAACCAATCAAATCATGTCATGGCATGTGGGGCGTTTGATGTTAGCTTCCTGCTCCACGTTTCTTCACAGCTTGGGGTCCAGCACAGACACAGCAGCACACAATGTCATCATCAATGTCAAAAGTTGAAATGTTGCTTCATTGTTTACATCAACTGGGCATCTCGACGGCACAACTCCCGCGAATACCACAATAGTACACAGGGCGGCAAGCTCGGATGGAACGGTGACACCCAGTACCAAACATGGACATATCGAGTTAATATGAGTTAGATTACCTTGTCACAGGAAATTGTAAAACAGATCACTTTTGGGCGCTCTCTGGCTCCACGAACACACGAGACTTGAGTTCAAGTGCCACTGTGCTGTACATTACTACTACTGACAGCGTTGACCCTCATACGCCCTGAAGCACGTCTGATATCATATGATACATAGCTCATCCTGCCCTGGAGGTAGAGCAGATTAACTACTATCTGAACACCTAATCAGCCGTGACAAATATACACGGTACTGGGGACACACTGATGGACAGTACAGGACGTACAATAACTTAATGAATAATAACTTTGCCTCTAGCAGCTACCATACCAGGTCCACAAGATGGCTACTTTTAAACAACCCGAGAATACACACTGAACTAGTAAGAACAGCTTTTTCAAGCTTCGCACCTTGGGCATGGAATGGGCTACAGGACCATATCCACTTAGATACCCTGGTCTCTCTCTGCAAATTTAAATCTGTATTACATGACTTCCTACAAGAAGAATGTCGCTGGGCGGCTGGGTGGCGCAGCGGAGATTGCGCTCGTCACCAATGCAAGAGACGCCGGTCTCGAATCCGGGTGTCAGCATTGCCTCCCTCCGGCTTGGGCCGGCCGTCATACTAGCTCAATTGGCAGAGTTAGCGGGTGGAAGTCGATGGGTGGGGATTTGGACGTTGTGGACAGCGACTCCTACAGGTCGGTTGGGGGACACCTGCACAGCAGAGACAGGAAGTAGCGGGGGTAGTGTGAGCCTCCCATGCTTTACACCTCGCCACTGAGAGTCCGCGCTGTCTGGTGACAGGCTGCCTCCTCGTGTACCGGAGGGGACACGTGATGCAAGGCTTCTATCCTCCCTACAACCGACCTGTGGGGGGCATAGTCGAGCAACGTTAAAGACAGGGGAGGGGAGAATTGGAAACACGAAATTGGGATGGGAGAAATATAGAAAAATAAGGAGAAAAAGTGGATCAAAAAAAAAATAAGAATGTTGCTGCTTTCTGTAGTCGGGTCCCAACTGAAAAACTGCAAAATTACTGTATTACCCTGTATTTGACTGTCATACACTTTTACTATTATGTGTAGACTATTCTGTTTTGTGTTTTTGTGTTTACATGTGATGTATTGTATATTGTATTTGTATACATGCACTTTTATTATGTTCTTGTGTGATGTATCGCACATTTGATTGCTGTCTGATATATTGCAAATGTTATTGCTGTCATCTTGGCCAGGTCTCCCTTGCAAAAGAGATCTTGTATCTGTATGATAGTAGGGTGGGTTGGCCTTCTCTTGCAGAAAGGCGCAACAAACACTGGTAGTTATTTATTTTTAAAGCCCTTATTGGTAAACAACCTGTTTATATCTCCTCACTGTTAGATTGGAATATTGGAACCTATTCAACTCGATCGATGGTTCTTAGGGTTCCTCAGATTTGTTCTGAGCTAGGGAAGTCAGCCTTTTCCTATGATGCCTCTAACTCCTGGAATGTCCTTCAACTCACGCTAAAATTGGAGGTTCTCCCTTCCCTTGGAATGTTTAAATGTATGATTTCAGACCATTGTGTATAAAATAATTTTTAAACGTTTTAAAAAAAATTACTCTTTGTTTGAATATTGAATATTGTTTTTATTATGTACTGTACAATCGTCGTTTCTGTAAATGAGGGAAACCTCAGATGCTTACGATTTTAAATAAAGGTTTAAATCTCAATGGGACTTCCTGGTTAAATAAAGGTTAAATAATTTAAAAAAAAACATTAATACCAGTGTTTCTCTATTTATAAAGCGCTTTACGACTCATGTCTCACATTCACCCGTTCACTCACACACCGACGGTGGAGGTGACCATGACCAATGCAAAGTGCCGACCCGCTCACAGGGAGCACTTAGGGGGTTAAGTGTCTCGCTCGAGGACACTATTCGACACGCTGCCCGGGAGAAACCGGAATCCAATTGGGAACCATCCGATTACCAGACGACCGCTATACAGTACCTCACGGGGCATGGTTCCTGGATTCCAATGTACAGTTTCCTCCCCCTTGAATGTATATATTTTCTGTTAGGATCTCTGTTTAACAGTACTGTATATTTGTATATCTTGTATGTCGATGAATGTAACAGTACTGTATATCTGTATGTCATCATGTATGTCATAAATGTCATGATACATATCTGTATATCTGTATGTCATGTATGTCATAAATGTCATGATACATATCTGTATATCTGTATGTCATGTATGTCATAAATGTCATGATATATATCTGTATATCTGTATGTCATGTATGTCATAAATGTCATGATACATATCTGTATATCTGTATGTCATGTATGTCATAAATGTCATGATACATATCTGTATATCTGTATGTCATGTATGTCATAAATGTCATGATACATATCTGTATATCTGTATGTCATGTATGTCATAAATGTCATGATATATATCTGTATATTTGTATGTCATGTATGTCATAAATGTCATGATACATATCTGTATATCTGTATGTCATGTATGTCATAAATGTCATGATACATATCTGTATATCTGTATGTCATGTATGTCATAAATGTCATGATATATATCTGTATATTTGTATGTCATGTATGTCATAAATGTCATGATACATATCTGTATATCTGTATGTCATGTATGTCATAAATGTCATGATACATATCTGTATATCTGTATGTCATGTATGTCATAAATGTCATGATACATATCTGTTTATCTGTATGTCGTGTATGTCATAAATGTCTGGATGTAACAGTACTGTATGTCGCGTATGTCATAAATGTCACGATGAATTGAAAATGGGGGACCCTGATGTAAACAAGACGAAAGTCTTTCTCTGGTCTGCATCCCCTTAACAATTGTGCGTAGTGAGCCGTAGGTACTGTATTGTACCCATTCTGCAATCTGTTAATAACCTTTTCAATCAATCAATCAATCAATCAATGCTCTCCAAGCAGTACTGCCAGCGAGAGGAGGGCTGACACTAACTGCCATTCACCCTATCACCATCACCATCCCTCCGGATGAGGTGAACAAAGACATCGCAAATGACATCTTCTAGTCGTAGTTTCATATCCCCTCACACTGACAGATACTCTGCTATAACTGTACACTCCTCACGCCCCCCATAACTCCACATCTCACTTCGATCGGGCGCATCATGACGACACACATGACTGCCCGCCGGCGTGTAGCTTATTCCCAGCGGAAGAGTGCGTTGCGTGCTTCCGCGTTTTCTCTGATTGGCCATGACGCCCATGTGACCGCGGCAGCGCGAGAGAGCTGCAGCGCGGAAATAGGCTGTCTATTGCCATTCTCTAAGACAAACTCTAACCTTAACCAGCTCCTTAACAGCGCCTAAACTTAACCCTTCTAACCTTAAGCAACTCCGAAACTATGCCTAACCTTAACCTTAACCTTAACCATGCCTAACCTTAACCTTAACCAACTCCGAAAGAATATTGCCATTCTCTAGGACAAACCCTAACCTTAACCAGCTCCTTAACAGCACCTAAACTTAACCCTTCTAACCTTAACCAACTCCGAAACTATGCCTAACCTTAACCTTAACCTTAAGTTAACATGCCTAAACTTAATGCACGTTAAAAAAAAAAAAAAAAAAAAAAATTGAAGGGATTCGAACTTGTCACCAACGGACCGCAGCGCTGCCAGTTGAGCTAAGCGTCGAATGAAAATCATCTGGGATTACGGCTACGCGGGGCGTGTCGCAGCCAATCAGGGAAAACGCGGAAGCACTCGGCAGCACTCTTCCTCTGGGAATAAGCAATAAGCTGCCCGCCGTTCAACACCTTCGCCATCTTCCCGCCGCGATGACAGACCGACTTCGAAACGGAGCTGTCACTCTCTCTCTCTCTCTCTCTCTCTCTCTCTCTCTCTCTCTCTCTCTCTCTCTCTCTCTCTCTCTCTCTCTCTCTGTTTCCTATCTCTCTCTATCTCCCCCCCCCCCTCTCTCTCTCCGCAGACATGCCCCCGCTCTCGCGCGTCTTCTCCAGATGGCGACAGCTGGTATATATAGAGGATGCCTAGGGAAGAGACCTTTTCCATGGGCTCTCTGTGTGCCATCATGTTGAAGACCTGTAACGCTATACGTTGCTAAGACACTGAGGGCTGTCAGCTAAAAAACTAAAACTAAAGTCAGCGAGCAGAAAAGGAAGTCTCTGACAGAAGTAGTCTCATCATACACGCAGTAAACATCCCGTGAGTTCTGTGGCGAATGAATGTAAGTCATCTACTGTGCCTACAGGGAACAAAATAAGTACCAGCCAACCGCCAATGGCTGGTAAAAAATCTGCCTGGCTGGTAGTTTTTTAAATCTACCAGCCAAATGGCTGGTAAGTCAAAAAGTTAATTTTGTTCCCTGTGTGCCTATATAGGGAGGTGTAGTGTGTCGTCACTGGTTGTTCCACCCGTATAGGGATTTATCATTAGGGAAAATGGATTATCGGCTATTGTAACAATTCTGCCGCATGGAAATCGAAAAGCTTTCCGTTTTTGCACAAAATGCGTTCCCTTCCATCACTGACATTATTGTTTAAGCATTTTTGGTTGAAATACAATTTGGCGATTTTTTTTTTTTTATGATTAATTGCAAATATTTTCATGTTGAGCTATAGATTGTGGATGAATAAGCACAGAAAGGTACACCGTGCAAATGTTCATGCTTTATTTTTGTTTTAAACGAGACCTAGAAATGGGCAATGGGGAAATACATTGCATTGGACAGAGGGTGGAACACGAAAAGCGGCAATGACGTAACCACTACACCTCCCTATTACTACCTACTATGCCAATAGGTCTGTACTACTATGCGCTCAAGACTGTAGCACTCAAGTTCGACACTGTTTGAACAAACAATATAATTTACGCTTAGCTGCCAGAGTAGTATATAACCAATCTAACCAATAGGGCATACAGAGTAGACACTCATCTGCACCTTTTTTTACACTGCACATTTTTCTCGTATTTTTATTCAGAGTTAATTATATTGTTTACCCGGCCCATACCTGGACCTCCCATCCCACCTATCCCATGCTGCTATGCCACTCGGATTTCCCCAAGGGGATCAATACGGGAATAACTTATCTCATCTCATCTTAGTACCCTTCCAGCTGATTTACATTTTACATTTATATTTAGTCATTTAGCTGAACGCTTTTATCCAAAGCGACTTACAAGTTCTATACGACCAGTCATCAGGAAGAAAGGGCACGACTCTATCAGCTGAGTAACAATGTTCATCGAAGTGTTGAGTGCTACAGTGTAGGTTAGTTTATTAGGACAAGTGCATGACAGTAAGGTTAGTTAGGGTTAGATTTATTATTATTCTTTATTTTTTTTAGATAAAAGAACGTCTTTAGTCGACGGCGAAAGATTGGACGGGTTTCGGCTGTCCTCCTAACTGGGGTGGGTAGTTCATTCCACCATTGTGGGGCAAGGACTGAGAAAAGGCGACTTCTCCTTGATGACCCTCCCGGAGCTCGGATAGGAGTGGGTCTGACTTGTTGTACAAACCTTGTGAGTCGCTTTGGATAAAAGCCTTCAGCTAAATCACTGAATGTAAATATGAATGTGAACGTGGCACCAACCTCCTGCTGCTGCTGGGCTTGCTGTATACGTTTATCGTTTGGCACGTCAGACAGTGTTGGATCCAAACAGAAGCGATATATATAATTCTCTATAGTTCGTGATATGTCCATACCGGCTTATGTTGGGGACTTCTTCCCCTCCATCACAGGCCTTAGTTACCCATTACGACCCTTGGGTGGGTGGGAGAGAGCATCGAGGGGTGAGTGGCGTGTCATATAGCCCGTTACCTCCAGACTCACATTTGCCATACTTTGGCGGAGTCCTCTAACGTCGATGGCCAAGCGCCTTTGCCAAGCCTTTTGACAAGACAAAATAATTTGCTCATCGTTTACGAAGATGGATGACGCGTCCTATGGCCCGGTCTGGAGCGAGTATCGAAGAAGATCCACTCGACGCCACTTGCGGTTTCTCTTGTACTTTTCATTTAATTTTTATTTATTCGTACCTGGAATTGTTACAGTCCAACTAGTACATATTGTTCACTTAATATGATCCACTAAAGTCCATGGCCGAAAGGAACAGGAAGAAGAAAATTCTTATTGTACCTGCCCCTACACACTAACTACACAGTACACTGATAGACTGTTCATAGTTTACCAAACCAAACAAAAATGTACATATGTAACGGATGGTATCGTGAAGCACAGTCACGAAGGGCTGGCGTGAGTAGCGGTGCTATGGGTTAACTCACTCTCATCCTCAAAAGCTGCATAGACACGTTACACCAGCTTGAGTTCACTTCTTGGTATAGCGGTCTGTGCTGTTGTGTGGGAGACCCAGGTTCGAAACCTCCCTCTGGGCATCGAAGTTTAAGGGGGACAATGTGACAACCGTTACACATACTTATTAGGCAGAAATGGAAACAATCAACACAATTAAATTAACATAAATAAATACATTTGGTGTATATATCAGTTAAATTGCATATTTACTCAGGTTCATTTCATTTATACACCCAGTTATACTTCACCAGGATACAAGACTTTTCAATAGGGGAGCGTGATCAGAAAGTACAAGTACAAGTGTCGTTCGCGTTTGCACGTCGCGCTATTTCTTCTCGCTCAAATGACTGCTTCGTATAGCGTTCGAGCTCGCAGGAATACGCCCCGTTACAGAACTAACGGTCTAAGCGTTTCCTCCGAGCGAACACGTCGTTGCGGGGGGGCTGGCCTCGCTGCTCGTCCTGGCAGCCATTTTTTTCTGGCGGCAGGGTCGTTCGACAAGGCCTCCCGTTTAAAGTCCCCGAATCTCTCTGCACCTGTTCAAAAAGCGACACGTGCCAACCTGGCAAGGTCCTCGCCACCGACAAGGCACTGTGAGAAGAATCTCTCTCTCTCTTCTTCTCTCTCTCTCTCTCTCTCTCTCTCTCTCTCTCTCATCTCTCTCTCTCTCTCTCTCTCTCTCTCTCTCTCTCTCTCTCTCTCTCTCTCTCTCTCTCTATATCCATGTATCCCTGTAACAAGTCTCTCTCTCTGTCTTTCTCTCCCTATCTCTCTCTTTCTCTTTCTCTTTTTCTCTCTCTCATCTCTCTCTCTCGCTCTCTTTCGCTCTCTCTGTCCTCTCTCTCTCTGTCTCTCTCTCTCTCTCTCTATACCCTCTCTCTCTCTCTCTCTCTCTCTCTCTCTCTCTCCTCTCTCTCTCTCTCTCTCTCTCTCTCTCTCTAAGGCAGCGTGTTTCCTATCTCTCTCTATCTCCCCCCCCCCTCTCTCTCTCTCTCCATCTCTCCCTCTCTCTCTCTCTCTCTTTCAACAAGGAAGACTGTGGAGCACAGATAAGCCAGCGGGATGTATACGTATAAACTCCCGTGAGCCCGAGAGCACCGAGACCAGGACAGACCCTGGAGAGAAGCAAACAGACGTGATGAGAGGATGTTAGTGCACCTTTTAAAACTGCTTTTCAACTCTATTATAACTTTGACACTTAGCATAAAAGCTTTGCTCTAAAAACAAAACAGGTAACAGCCGTAGAAGATTAGGCAAAAACCGGTTTCCTCGGGAGGGAGTGTGGCTAAAAGGATAAAAGCAAAAGCCTGGTTTGATTTGGTAAAGACGCTTTGGTGTGGAATCGTGTCGCTTGGGAACGGTTTGGACTGCAGTCAACGTAAACAATCGTCAGGATAACAAATGTAGTCCATTTAGAATGTTTTACATTGTCAAGTTGACGCTGTCTAGTAGCAGTAAATATATATCAGGTATTAGTTTGACTATTTATATATAATAATTAGTGCTGTCAGGCGATTAAAAAAATAAATCTAATTAATTACAGGATTTGTAATTAATTAATCTAATTAATCACATTTTAATCACATAACCATTTTATGCCGGATATTCTATATTCTATAATCATATTTCAAATTGCATGTGTCCGGATGGCAGAATTCAGTCCTGTATCTACAAAACCTTCTGTTTAATCATCTTCCATCTATTAATTTGCTTAGATTTTTCACATCTGGTCAATTTGAGCATAGTGTTATTCACAGTCAAAGATAAAAAAAATGTTTATTGATATGCTCATTTGGTTCATTACAATTTACTCAAGCCTAGTAACGGACACAGTATTTCTGACACTGGGAATACATTCCCTGAGATCCATAGATGTCCCTAGAATCAGATACCAAGAACATGCAAATTGCCATATTAAAAAAATATCTGTAAATGTGTATTCTACGTTCTTATGGAATGAATGAAATAAGAAAGAAAATGCTATAAAAAAAAAAAATATAATAATAAATAAATGTGTAATACATTTTTAGTTCATTTTCATAACGCGATTATTTGCGGTGTAATTAATTAATCTAATTAACGCGATAAACTGACAGCCCTAATAATAATATATAATATATATAGATATATATCTGTCTGAATATATTATAATCCTTCTATATACCTACTTATACACGTGCATATAACCCATATAACTCTGTATGATAGCAATAATCCTTTTTACATATCTGTAGATACTATATCTATATCTGTACATACCTTACCTACCCTGACTCTACTCTACTCGACTCGACTCTACTCTACTCTACTCTACTCTACTCTACTCTACTCTACTCTACTCTACTCTACTCTACTCTACTCTACTCTACTCTACTCTACTCTACTCTACTCTACTCTACTCTACTCTACTCTACTCTACTAGTTACGCCACTGGTCAGTGTGACTTACTACCATAATTGTCTTTATATTTGTATCACTGTACATATTATTACAACTCTCTATATTTTATACCCCGTTTAATCACCTGTACATTGTATACTACTGTTGCACTTTGCGGTTACATTTGCACTCTGGTTGGATATGCCAAACTTCTTTCCGTTGTACTGTACGTGTGCTGTAATGACATGACGATACATTTGAATGGAATCTAATCCATGTAAACATATGCCCTACAACACTCTAGTGTACACAGTCGTCGGCTGGTGGAAGCCAGCTGTGGCTCACCCTCGAGCTCCACCGCTGCGCCCCTGTTCCTCGCTGGTTTTTGATGCCGTTCCTATTGTTTTCCACGTTCAATAATATATGGCACATATGCTCGCTTCTGAGACTGAGAAGGGCTTCACTGTGGGATTTGCGCTGGATTAAGCTTCAAAAAGAACGGCTGACACTATTGTTGCTCGGTTGGCACGCTCGGTCTCACCGCTTTAGGTCTGGTCCACACAACCGTTTGGGCTGCTGCTGCTCGGAGCCGATCCGAGTTATGTTTGCGTTCGTAGCACAGCCACGCACCCAGGGGCGTAGCTGGGGGGGGGGGGGGGGTAGTTTAGGATGATTCCAAGGGCCCAGCACTGGGGGGGGGGGGGCAATTTTTTTTTTACTAGACATCACTCAGGTGTATTATTGATGCTCTCATTGATACTATGTTTGTTTCTGAAGTGTGTGTGTGTGTGTGTGTGTGTGTGTGTGTGTGTGTGTGTGTGTGTGTGTGTGTGTGTGTGTGTGTGTGTGTGTGTGTGTGTGTGTGTGTGTGTGTGTGTGTGTGTGTGTGTGTGTGTGTGTGTGTGTGTGTGTGTGAGATATAGAGAGAGAGGGGGGGCTTTGGTAGACTATTGCATTGGTCCATTCATTGAAGATGAACGCAATGCGACATCCTTTACTAGGCTCACCCACCAACAGTGCAGGTGCTGAACTGCTGATCCGAATGTATAGGTAAAAACCATATTATGCGTTTTCATCAATAAAAAAATGGCAAAAAAAAAATTTGCTCGCGCACTTACGCGCGCTCGCATTCACTGGGGGCCGACAAATACATTCTTTCATGGGCCCAGAATCTGGAGCTACACCCCTGCACGCACCTCACGGTGGATGCTGCCGCTGGGGGGGGGTGTCCGCGTGTGATGATTGCATTACTGTTTCGCATTCACCATAATTTATCTATATTCCTTTCGGGGGCATCTATATATGCAGCCTGATCTTTTATTATTATTAACCTTTATTTAGCCAGATAAAACATTAAGAACAGGTGTCTTATTTACATTGTCGATCTGGTCCCAGAGGCCCCAACAGGAGTACAAATATACATATATACATATACTGATCTAGCTTAGAATATGAAAATAAACGCCTTATCGACCACAGGAAAGAGATACATTGTTGTACGTTATGTTATAGCCATAAGTAATATATTGACATATTTATGAAAATGTACAATGTGTAGGTATTCCAAATACTAATACGTAATATATTGATGTATATTGAAATTATTTTTATTTTCAACGTTTTCAGAAAACGTTTGAGCTCCCCTGCTGCATGGGGAACGAACCCAGGCCGTTCACATGGGAGGCAAGTGCCTTTACCTTAAGACTACTAACCTTCTAACACCCTAACCTTAAACATAAGCACACGGTTACCTTAAGCTAACCATAACATTAACCCTAACCACACGGTTACCTTAAACTAACCCTAACTTTCTATCTAAACCCTAACCAACAAATGATCATCATCATCATCATCATCATCATCATCATCATCATCATCATCATCATCATCATCATCATCATCATCATCATCATCATCATCATAGTATTGCTGTGTTAGTATCAGGGTGGGTGTCTTAGTCTAGTGGTGAGAGCTGTGTTTGAATCATGGTGGGCGTCTTAGTCTAGTGGTGAGAGCTGTGTTAGTATCAGGGTGGGTGTCTTAGTCTAGTGGTGAGAGCTGTGTTTGTATCAGGGTGGGTGTCTTAGTCTAGTGGTGAGAGCTGTGTTTGTATCAGGGTGGGTGTCTTAGTCTAGTGGTGGGAGCTGTGTTTGTATCAGGGTGGGTGTCTTAGTCTAGTGGTGAGAGCTGTGTTTGTATCAGGGTGGGTGTCTTAGTCTAGTGGTGGGAGCTGTGTTAGTATCAGGGTGGGTGTCTTAGTCTAGTGGTGAGAGCTGTGTTAGTATCAGGGTGGGTGTCTTAGTCTAGTGGTGAGAGCTGTGTTAGTATCAGGGTGGGTGTCTTAGTCTAGTGGTGAGAGCTGTGTTCGTATCAGGGTGGGTGGGTGTCTTAGTCTAGTGGTGAGAGCTGTGTTAGTATCAGGGTGGGTGTCTTAGTCTAGTGGTGAGAGCTGTGTTAGTATCAGGGTGGGTGTCTTTGTCTAGTGGTGAGAGCTGTGTTTGTATCAGGGTGTGTGTCTTAATCTACTGGTGAGAGCTGTGTTTGTATCAGGGTGGGTGTCTTAGTCTAGTGTTGAGAGCTGTGTTAGTATCAGGGTGGGTGGGTGTCTTAGTCTAGTGGTGAGAGCTGTGTTAGTATCAGGGTGGGTGTCTTAGTCTAGTGTTGAGAGCTGTGTTAGTATCAGGGTGGGTGGGTGTCTTAGTCTAGTGGTGAGACCTGTGTTAGTATCAGGGTGGGTGTCTTAGTCTAGTGGTGAGAGCTGTGTTAGTATCAGGGTGGGTGGGTGTCTTAGTCTAGTGGTGAGAGCTGTGTTTGTATCAGGGTGGGTGTCTTAGTCTAGTGGTGAGAGCTGTGTTAGTATCAGGGTGGGTGTCTTAGTCTAGTGGTGAGAGCTGTGTTAGTATCAGGGTGGGTGTCTTAGTCTAGTGGTGAGAGCTGTGTTAGTATCAGGGTGGGTGTCTTAGTCTAGTGGTGAGAGCTGTGTTAGTATCAGGGTGGGTGGGTGTCTTAGTCTAGTGGTGAGATCTGTGTTAGTATCAGGGTGGGTGGGTGTCTACTGTCTTAGTGGTGGACTACTGTATATCGACGAGGGGCTGTTTCACAATTTCATCATGTGCGGGTGAATCACTTTTGTAATAACATAATCAGTGGCAATTATACCGGACCTTTCATCATCACCTCTCTGCTTCAAGAATCACAAGTGGCATCAAAGCCTCATCGGCACGCGTCCCCCCAGCGGTTAAAGCACTTGTCCGGTATCTCAGAAAAAAAATTTGATTGCAGACAAACAAAAAGGGTGGCGGAATGTGAACACGCGCGCGCGCGTGTGTGTGTGTGTGTGTGTGTGTGTGTGTGTGTGTGTGTGTGTGTGTGTGTGTAGGTGTGTGTGCGTGTGTGTGTGTATGCAATGCTCCCTCTTATCTCAACAGGCCTGTGGGTGACAGACGAGTGCGATGGAAACCCGCCCACCAGTGCTACTCCCGTTTTCCCATGATGGTGGCCATTAGCACATGGTGCGCCTGATCCTCCGTACAGTACATGACAATTACAGTAATGTGTAATTATTATGGCCGGTGCAGAGAGAGGTGAGGATGGGGGGGGGGTGTGGGTTGGGGCGGGCTACTGTAGGACCCATGAAGGCCATCGAGTTGACAGGAAGTGAATCATTTTCATAATGTTGATATAGCAAAGAACGTGGCACATACTGTAGATATCTCCATTGGAGGAAAAGCAATGTAAGCCAATGTAGCCCTTGGGTCCTGTTAGGATCTCTGTTAAACGGTAGTGTATATTTGTATATCTTGTATGTCATAAATGTAACAGTACTGTGGGGGGGGCGCTCCAGTCCCCGGCGACCATTTGCCGCATGTCTTCCCAACCTCTCCTCCCGTTCTCCCTCTCTCCTCTATCGGCCCTGCGTGGCCAGAATAAGCTGAAAAAGGCTAATAAATATACGTCATGTATGTCATGTATGTCGTAAATGTCATGATATATATATATATATATATATATGTATATCTGTATGTTGTGTATGTCATAAATGTCATGATGAATTGAAAATGGGGGACCCTGATGTAAACAGGACGAAAGTCTTTCTCTGGTCTGCATCCCCTTAACAATTGTGTGTATCGAGCCGTACTGTATTGTACCCATTCTGCAATCTGTTAATAAAATGTTCAATCAATCAATCAATCAGCCTATAATAGTCTTCGTTAAGCAACTTTACCTATACATCTCGCATACAGAGGTCACTTCAGTCACGCCGTGGCTTACTGTCCTCTACTATGGAACTATACGCTGCACTCAACACTGCAGCACCCAAGTTTCAGCGCTGTTTGAGGAGCATCTTTAGTCAGCTGTAAGGAGTTATACTGTCCCTGCAGACCTGTCGTGCAGAATTTGTAAGTCGCTAAAAGTAAGATAAAAGTGTCAGTTAAATGACTAAATGTAAAAAAATTTAAATGTGGATGCAGTGGATGCTCAAACGATATGCATTTGACCAGTCCAGCTGATAAATCCCCATTTACTGGTGCCGTTTAGTATTGGCACCTACTATTCAGATAACCTTGGGTCCGTTTATAATAAAAATGGGATACGTTCTTCCACGACGTCCGCCGGTAAAGGTCTGGCGATGTGAAAATGTAATTCAGCGGCTCTGTGAGACAAATTCAAAAGACTTGATAATCTCCAGCTGATGCCTTTGGAGATAGCAAGTATAGCTGGACTGGGGTTCAAAGCGGACTCATTAAGCCAAATTATACCCGTGTCAATCTTACGTGATGCTCTTTCCTTTGGAGGTTGGTGTGAAGTCTATAATTACAATGAAGGAGATGGGTCAGTGACAGTGTCGTCATGGAGATATTCGAAAATAGCTTTCCCCGGGAGACCAATCATGTCGTAGTGTCAGAAGTGTCACTGTCTTCCAATATACTTAACAGGGCCGTGGACCATCCTAGTGTTCTAGCCAATCAGACGAGGAGCACGTTCGGCCACAGACTCAAGTCCAAAGTGGAGTGAAAATCAGTCCAGGACTCGAGTACTACAACACCGCACTAGGGGTGTAAATATTTGACCCCACTTCGATTCGATTATGATTCTTCAGGCAACGATTCAATGCATCATGAAATCTCTTCATTTGACCACGATTCATTGCGATTCGACCCTAGGATCGATGCATTGCGATGTTACACTGGACCAGTGTTAATTTTGTTGACTAAAATGATGACGAAAGATGTTCGTCAACGAAGGTTTTTTTCATGACGACAACGAGACGTGACGTCACGTTATTGAAGACCACTTGACCAGACTAAATAGTTTATTAAATATCGTTGACCACAACTGAGGACACAAAAATGTAATTTACAAAAACCAGGACGAAATCTCTCTTCATGTATGTTGATATTGTTGACTAAAACAAGACGAGACAAAATAATTATAACTTTTCTTAATGCCCTTGTCCCGAGTTCAGCAGTGTGACGGGGAGCTATGTTATTAGCATTAGCTGAAGAGCTATTTGAAAAGCTAGTTTTAGCTTAACGTTACCTTGGCTAAAGTTGGGACTATTCATAATCCAGCTGCAGACCTGCAAGCAAAGTACAGCAAGTTGGCAAAGGAGTATTCCAAGGTAAATCACTTTTTCACCAGTAACGTTACATTGTTTGTATTTCCATCTAGCTCGCGTTAGCTAGTGGCTAACCTAGCTCACGCTAATGTGGCTAACTGATTGACCTCTCCCACACAATTAATGACATGTTGCGGACAGCCATACCGGTGACAATGTTTAGCTTTTAGTGCCAAATGATAAGAGTCTCAAAAGAGAATGTTGAATATTTATTGTGCATTTAAAATCACAACAGAGCCTCTGCTACTACAGTAGCCAACCTAAACGGAGCCTTCTGGCTAGGAGGAAGTGCGCAACAACGTATAATGTCCGTGTGGAACCAATGTGCCAACAACCTTTCGCTGGGTGAAGCATAGTTGAGCATAGAACTTTTAATGATACTAATACTAATCTATACAATCACCTGTTGTTGAATAAATACCATTACTTTCTAGTTATTACAAAAAACAGTATATATAAAACAGTAGCTGTAAAAAAGAAAAGAAAAAGAAGTTTTATAATTTATATAATTTTTTTGTACATTAACAAAAAATAGACAAAAATGTCATCCGTTTTCGTCGACAAAATCTAGACTAAAACAAAAAAGACAACATTTAGACAAAAACTGACTAAGACTAAAATGCTCAGACATTTAGGCCCCGTTTAGACGGAAACGCTAGCAGGTGAATCCGCAAAAATATTTTTTCGGATGTGCCTTTCGTTTATACGGAAACGGCGTTTTTACAGGGTGAAACCGCAAAAAAGTGAGACTACCTTCCAGGGTGGAATTCCTAGAAACGCAAAAGCTTTGCGCTCTCGTCTAAACTGTCAAAACCGTATAAATCTGTTAAAACGATGACGAAAGGGTTGTCACGGCTCTGGTCGCGCGTACTGCTTACGTCACAGGTAGCAGGTATGCGCCAGTAGCCGAGACGTAAACAAAGCAAGTATGTCTGACAAATATCAACGGAGATCACCTGAAGGCTACATTGGCAGTACTTTTAACCCTTTCACTGCCACACGACAGAAGGTTAACCCTTTACTATCACACAACCGGCTGTCGTGTGGCAGTGAAAGGGTTAAATACACAAGAATCTGTCCCACGGCGTGAGTGGACCCACTGTCTGTGAGTGACTCTGCTTTGGTCCAATCACATTCCCCATCCACAGTCTGCGAATCAGAGGCAGAGTAGGGCGGGTCTTCACAGCACGTCATGTGACATATGCGCCAATCGTGTGACAGCGAGGCTCCGTCGTTACAGCGTCGTCTGCATGGAGAATTCCACCCCAAAACGCTCGTCTAAACGTAAAATTAAAAGTGAAACCGCAAAACGACTTTTGCGGTTACTGTTCACAAAACGCTCGTCTAAACGTAGCCTTAGTTGACTAAAACTGACTAAACGAAAAGATGACTAAATATGATGAAAACAAAAAAGGAGCACTTGACACATGACTAAGACTAAAACTAAAATGAAAATAGCTGCCAAAATTAACACTGCACTGGACTATACTGTATAGATCATAACCCTTAGGCTGCGGTCACATCGGACTCCTGTTTGAAACAAACATTTAACTCGGCTCTGAGTGCCGTCACCGTTCCCTTCCTTCATGACAAGTCACCGATCTATGCTCCTTTACATCAGCTCGTTGACAGGCGGCATGGGTGAGTAACCAACAGCACACCAGTGTTAATTTCGTCAGCTATTTTTACTTTTAGTTTTAGGCATGTGTCAAATGCTCTTTTTAGTTTTCATCATATTTAGTCACCTTCATCTATTTTTGGTTTAGTCAGTTTTAGTCAACTACAGGTCTATTTTAGTCTTCGTTTAGTCTCGATTTTGTCTTTTTTTTGTTTAGTCTCGCCACTCAGTTACAGCCTCATAAGTTGGCGTGAGCTTTTTCTAAACAAAAAAAAACTAACGAGGGGCGCCCCAGTGGCGCACCGCATGGTGCCTTGCACACCTAAGCGCCCGTGCCGGGTTCGCCTCCCGCTCCCGGGCTGATTTGTCGCATGTCCTCCCCACGTCTTCTCCCGCTCTCCCTTTCCTCTGTCCGTCTTGTATGGCAAGTAAAAAGCTGTAAAAATGCTAAAATAAATCATAAAAAAATAAAAGCTAACGTTAGTGCTAGCTGGATAGACTTATGTAAGCTATTTAATGTGTTCTATTGTGGTGGATCAGCATAATGTAGTGATCCGTCATGCAGTAATGTAGGGAAGAAAGAGGAGAGTGTAGTGGCTACTGGGACATAATTCACGGCATGCTAGCCTATTGTGGTGTTGACTACATCTCCCATGACCCTTAGCGGGGGATGACGTAGTTAAAGAGAGACGAGTGAAAGATGAATGGAAGTGTTGTTTGTGCGACAGTAGAGTGCGTAATAAAATAGTGTTTTTGCATCGGAACACGACTCCGTCTTCGCTATCATTACCGCGCATTCCTACAAGAGTTTCCTTTTCTGTATGGTGCTTTATTTCCAGCTCAATATGGGCTTTTACAGGTTGAAAATTCCCTTCTCATACACAACACAGCTACCGGCTAATACGCTACTGTAGTGCGGTCCATCCTCCCATATCTCCCGGGGGGAATCAACATCCCCAGCATAACAGTGGTGCCCCCCTACCCACGGAACGATGTGTTGGGGATAAGGGTTCCGCACGGACAATTATATTTGTTACCTTCCTGTCGGCAAACAAGCTCCTGTTAGCTAGCAAGTAAACGGCCTTGACGTTGAAGTTGAATAAAGCGAGATTTTATCTTGCAAACTATACATTTTGTGTCGTTGTTATTCATCAACGACATTGCATGAATAATTGCGTCATGTTAGTGTCACATGATCTCCATTAACGTGACATTTTGTCTCGTTGTCCTTGGGGGGGGGGGGGGGGGGGGGGAAGCTTCGTTGACGACCATATGTAGTCATAATTTCCGTTGACTAAATGAACACTGCACGCACTACATATGCAGCATTCGTGGAATGTTTTTGTTACGAATTCGGTAGGTGTGTTGGACCCAGGTGCAGTGCAGAACGGATAGATAGAGCGCGCACAAACAAAAGTGGGAGAATGCTTCGTCTCCAAAAGAGGGAAAGTAAAGTGGAGAAATCTAGTCTCCAAAACACGTTATTGTACAAAATCATAAACTGAGCTATATAGAGAAAATGGGAAAAGCAAAGGGGAGAAAACGCTTTTACTAAACGCTATTACTAAACTGCATACGTCGGGTGACGGTGCCACATAAGCACACAAAACAGTTTATACATTCGATAAGGCAAGACACGGTAAATATAATATACATGACGAACTAATTTATCCTCCATGGCAGGAGCGATAAATGTTACTCACAACGGTGTACTCACGGGTAGGTTCAGTGATTAGCTGACAGCCTGAATAGTAACCAGGAAGAGCGTATGAAGCCAACCTAACTAGGCACACCAGGTACCAATGAATGCAATCAGGACGCCTATTCTTTATTCCCAGCGGAAGAGTGCTGCCGAGTGCTTCCGCGTTTTCCCTGATTGGCTGCGACACGCCCCGCGGCCGCGCGGCAGCCGCAGAGCTTGCGGCATTATGTAGCCGTAATCCCTGATGTTTTTCATTTGACGCTTAGCTCAACTGGTATGCTGCCGTGCTGTGGAGCCTGCGGTGCGGTTGGTCACAAGTTCGGATCACTTACATTTTTTTTTTCTTCTTTTTTACGCTATAAACGTGCATTCTTCCGCTGGTTAAGTTTAGGCATTCTTTCGGAGTTGGTTAAGGTTAGGGTTAAGTTAAGGTTAGGCATTATTTCGGAGTTGGTTAAGGTTAGGGTTAAGTTAAGGTTAGGCATTATTTCGGAGTTGGTTAAGGTTAGGGTTAAGTTAAGGTTAGGGAGGGTTAAGGTTAGGCATTCTTTCGGAGTTGGTTAAGGTTAGGGTTTGTCACAGAGAATGCCTGTCTGTCTTTCTTGACGTGGAGGATGCAGCCTATTTCCGCACTGCCGCTCTCTTGCGCTGCCGCGGTCACATGGGCGTCATGGCCAATCAGAGAAACGCGACGCACTCTTCCGCTGGGATGAAGCTACACGCAATCAGGACAGATAGACAGGTTAATTACCATCAGGTAACACTAGGGCTTTTGCTCCCTGAGGAGAGCAAAACCCCAAACGCAGTGTTGGGCAGTAGCTAGCTACAAGTAGCGACGCTACATAGCTTAACTACATTTCTCAGTAGCTTGATGGTAGCGTCGCTCCTTTTGAGCCAAGTAGCGTCCACTGTATTTATTACGTTTACACAGTTTTTTCCTCTATACTTTATTAACATTTTGTACATGGTACCGCACGGTGCATTAATACAAGTACACGTTAAAAGCATGACACAAAAAGCCAGACAGAGGGCTTGTTTCCAGTTTCAGTTTGTTTTATAATAAACAATCAAACTGAGCATTTTTGCCCGCCTATTTGTTTGGTGGAAACTTGATCATGAAGTTGATAAAAAAAAATATATATATTTAAAGTAGTGCCGATGTAGCTAGCTATTTTTGCCATGTTGCTTGTAGTGTAGCTTGCCACATTTCTCTGGGGATAGCATCCGTTGTAGTTGAGCTATATTTAATCGAGAGTAACTGGTAGTGTAGCTCACTACATTTTCCAAGTAGCTTGCCCATCACTGCCCAAACGTTACAGTTTTGGAAAGTTCAAAATGTGCGTTTACTCACCAGCGGGAGGTGTCCAGCGGCGTTCGGCGGCCTCTTCACGAAACTCACAGAACGCACGTTTAGTCGACCGAGAATAAAACGGCCGGACCTCCTCTTTTACATCACATTCATGTCTTCCTTCTCATCCCAAAGTCGATTGACTTTAGTAAGTCGATTTGAACGTGTCGTGCTTCCACCCCCACCCACAGAGAACAAAATGTACTTAATTAGTAATAGTATGGAAACACAATGGTAACACATCCACAAGAGAGTTTTCCTTCACATACACCTGAGTGGCAGACACCCCCCCCCCCCCTCCCCCACCATATACATAATAGTCTGGAATACAACGTGTACGTCTCAGGTGTCCCCACCGGTATGGTTTCCGCTGTATCCAGAGAGCCAGCTGAGGGAGGGCGGGAACTCCTCGCAGGTGAGAGGAGCCACTTGGAGAGAGTCAAGTGATGTGTGACCAAAAAAAAAACACCACGCAGAGCGCGCCGCCACCGCTAATGTCTGACCCGTGGAGAGGAGGCAGGAGGAGGGTCGCAGATTCTCATTCAAGCCCACAATCTCTCCATCGGCATGAATCACCCTTCGAACCGGAGAGGAGAAGAG
>NC_140182.1:6697542-6720042 GCF_963971535.1 Notolepis coatsorum
GGAAGGAGTAGCAGGAGGAGCGGAGGTAAAGGTTCTGGCGCTGCTCGGTGCAGCAGGAGAGGAGTCCTGTTTTGATTATTGATTATGGGTCTGAGCTTCATGCCGGGCAGGGGGGGGGGGGGGCTGGGCATCTCCTCTACTGCTGTACTCAAAAAGCCGGAGAGACCCGGACTGGGAATATCTCCTCGTCTGGAAAATGAATTCAGGATAAAAGGGCAGCAGGAGAAAACGTATTTCCATAATAATAAACGGATGCATAGCATACCGGAGGGGGGAGGGGGGAGGGGGGGGTCCGGATCCAGGTATGTTTTAGATTCAAATGTATTCTCATCATGCAGCACAAGTACAGTGCAACAAAAATATAAGTTTGGCATCCAACCAGGAGTGCACATGTAACAGTAAAGTGCAACAGTTATGTACAGGTGATTAAACCGGGTATGAAATACATCAATTAGTACAACTGAGTAATAGTGCTAGTCAGATGTACGTGCAGAGTTGTAGTATTAATATATGTACAGTGATACAGGTATAAAGACACTACTATGGTAGTAAGTCGTACTGGTAAAGCGATACCGGAGTCTCAAGGCGAGCACAGAAAGACTCAGAAGAAGCTTCTATCCCCAGGCCATCAGGCTGCTTAACGAACAATGAACAATGAACACTACACAACAACAACCACCAAACGCACATAGCACACACATCCACACGCACACACTCACTTTAAACAAACACACTGTAGCACCCACTCCACACACTTTATAGCACACACCCACTTTAAACAAACACACTGTAGCACCCACTCCACACACTTTATATTTATTGATGAAGGATTGCACTACAACTCGTACACCTTACTGTAAATTGTACCTAAATTGTACCTCATCCCATTTCTGCTTTGCACTATATAGTACTGTACATTAGTACACTGCATAGTATTGTATATTATATGGTAACTCAGAACATTGTACATATGTCTATACCGAACACTGTGACCTCATTTTCTTCTTCTAAATTACATGCTATACTATGTTATTTGATACTATCTTGTCTAGCACAGTCTCTGGAGCGTAACAGTAAGAAGCATTTTGTATGAAAGTATTCTGTACTTCTGTATGACAACTATTAAAGAAACTTGAAACTTGAAACTTGGTCATAGCTGGTAAAGAGTAGGTAACGGCTATCTCTGTTCCTATACTGAAAAACCTCGGCACCGCCATGATCACCACCAGGCCTACTGAAAACCCAGAGACAGTGAATATTTCGTCTGGAAAATGAATTTAGGATGAAAGGGCAGGAAAACCTTATTTCTATAAGAATAAATTAATGCATAGCATAAAGTGTGTGTGTGGGGGTGGGGGGGGGGTTCAGATCCCGGTACGCATTGATACTATTGAGCAACCACAGGTAGGACACTCGCCTTGTTCTAGTGCTCTTCCTAATCTAAATAAAATAGAAAATGCAATTGGATATTGCATAGATAAAGCGTTATGGGATTTAGGACTGCAGTGCCTCTTCCACAAAGCCTAGAATACCACCGTGGCTGTTTGCTTTCCCCTGTAGAAGAATGTGATGATGATGAGGATGGAAAATAAATTCTGGGCTAAGATCCCATTAACCAACTGTCAAATTGATAAACTACTGTACAGTAAAACACCACACGTTTTTCTGCCAGGCTGTTGTATATTATTTCCTTTATTATACCAAAGAATAGTAGAGAAAAGAAAAGAAAAAAAGAGCTCAATTTACCACAAAACCCAAGGAAGCTCTTGATTTATTTCATGCATATCCATGTGTCTAACTATTTAAATAATTAAACTAAACAGTGAAACATTATGCTGGCCAGTATGACTTACTACCATAGTGTCTTTATACCTGTATCACTGTACATAATCACACTACAACTCTGTACGTACGTCTGATTAGCACTACGGGGCACCGGTTGAGAGAGTGAACAGTTTCAAGTACCTCGGAGTCCACATATCCAAGGACTTGACATGGACCACACACATTGACAGTGTTGTGAAGAAGGCACGACAACGCCTCTACTTCCTCAGGCGCCTAAGGAAGTTCCAAGTCAGTCAGAAGATCCTTAAGAACTTCTACTCATGTACAATAGAGAGCATCCTGACTGGCAATATCACCTCCTGGTTTGGGAATAGCACTGCACAAGACCGCAGCAGACTGCAGAGAGTGGCACGTTCAGCCGAACGCACAATTGGAGGGGGGCTTCCCACTCTCCAGAACATTTACAACAAGCGATGCAGGGGTAAGGCTAAGAGAATCATCAAGGACTCCAGCCACCCAAACAACTGCCTCTTTGAACTGCTGCGGTCAGGCAAGCGATACCGGAGTCTCATGGCAAGCACAGAAAGACTCAGAAGAAGCTCCTATCCCCAGGCCATCAGGGCCCCGTTCCATGTACGTGGTTCAACTAAGTCGATCAACATGTCCATTATCCAGCTTCAGTTAACCCGATGTTCAAAGCCGGGATTTTCCTGTTTCACAAAGGAGGATTCAGTCTCGTTAACTCAAGCCAGACTTGAGAGTCAGGCTCAAGTCAGGCTAGATGCGCGCTCCCGTTTTAGGTGGAAAGCCAGCACGTATCGATGGCAGAGACCCTGATTCTCAACGGCATTGATTGATTAATTGATTTAAGACTTTATTGACAGATTGCAATAGGCTCAATCGCCTCGCCGACAAGTTAAATGCGTTATCTATAGGCTAATTCTAAGTCCCTCATTACCTCAATCAATCAGATTATATTTCTTTAAACTTGCCTGCTGGATTGAATAATCAAATGAGATCTTGCTAGCGAAAATTATTAGTTAACTGTTATACAGAATTACGATACGGCTCTCTTACCCATTGATTGATGTATAGTCAATCTTTTACTTATCTTCTCTGTGGTGTAACGGGTTCTTCTTTTGACTTTCACACGGACGACCGGGGTTCAAGGCCCTAGTCTTTTCCTTCTTTTTGCAATATAGGAATAATTCAATTTGGTGCACATTGAGAGCTATATAAAGAATGACATCCTCAATGCATGTAGATTCATAATATTTTAACTTAAAACCAGGCTACTTTGGCGTATAATCATTAATATTATATTCAAAAAAATCATATTGGAAACACGGGGATTTGAACCCCGGTCGCTGAACTGGCAGGGATGAGCACTACCGCTGGGCCACTGGGCCAGATGGGATAAATTCATTGTTTATACATTAATGAACGAGAGACCCGTGTTTAGAATATCCGTTGTTTTGAATGAAGTTTATCTCTTTATCCTCATTCATTAATGTGACGTCAACGGCTCATTCAATTTCTCAAATCCGTCAAACAGCGCATCTCATCAGACATCTTAATCCCAGTTACAATTAAAATAACCACATCATGTGTACATCGCACGAGCGAGCGCCACCGTCGCCACGGTATATATAACGTGCATTATTTAGGACAAAGTGAATTTAATATCAGCATTTTGGGTCTATTTTACATTTCAAAAGCCCCCTCTGGAAGAATGGAGCACAAAAACGTAATTCAGAATGGTATAATGCAGATCGTAGACTGTGGGAATAGTTTCAGGAAACGGGCTGTCACTTCTTTGCGGGGGCGTGGCGATAGTTCAGGCTAACTTGAACTTGAACTCTGCTTTCGAGCAGGCTCAAACTTTTGGATATGTTGTCATGGTGATTTGGGAAATCCAGGTACATGAAATCGGAAAGTCAGGCTAACACAGTTAGCCTGATAAAGTTATCCGGCTAACTCGGTTATCCCGGTACATGGAACGGGGCCCAGGTCGCTCAACAAACAATAGCACTATGCAACAACCATCAAACACACACATCCACACGCACACACTCACTTTAAACAAACAACACACTGCAGCACCCACTCTCCACACTTTAGAACACCTAAACACACTTTATATTTATTGGTAAATGATTTGCACTACAACCCATACCTCAGTATACCTTACTGTAAATTGTACCTAAGTTGTACCTCATCCCATTTCTGCTTTGCACTATATAGTATATTGTATATTAGTATACTGCATAGTATATTGTATATTGTATGGTAACTCAGTTACCATACTGCATTGAACATTGTACATATGTATATACTGAACACTGTGTCTACGTACGTGACTTCTATTTTTTACTTCTATTTGTACATGCTATACTATTTTATTCATACTTATCTTTTGTCTAGCACAGTCTCTGGAGCATAACAGAAAGAAGCATTTTGTATAAAAAGTATTCTGTACTTCTATATGACAACTATTAAAGAAACTTGAACTTGAAACACTATTACTCAGTAGTACTCATTTATATATTTTATACCCCAGTTTAATCACCTGTACATTGTATATTGCTGTACTGTTACAAAAAAAGTATTCTGTACTTCTGTATGACAACTATTAAATAAACTTGAAACTTGAACTTGAAACACTATTACTCAGTAGTACTTGTTTATATATTTTATACCCCAGTTTAATCACATGTACATTGTATATTGATGTACTGTTACAAAAAAAGTATTCTGTACTTCTGTATGACAACTATTAAAGAAACTTGAAACTTGCACTCTGGTTGGATGCTGCCAAACGTATTTATGTTGTACTGTACTTGTGCTGTATGATGAAAATTAGGGATGTTCGATATTGGCTTTTTTACCGATACCGATATACCGATATTGTCCAACTCTTAATTTCCGATACCGATATCAACCGATACCGATATATGCAGGGTCCCCCCGCCCCAAAAAATGGAATAATTTCAGGTAATT
Organism: Notolepis coatsorum; assembly: GCF_963971535.1. Lineage (NCBI taxonomy): Eukaryota > Metazoa > Chordata > Actinopteri > Aulopiformes > Paralepididae > Notolepis > Notolepis coatsorum. The sequence goes on from NC_140182.1 coordinate 6,702,328, forward strand.
AACATTAAATATGTCTTGTTGTGGAATTAACACAACATTATGCATACTTTTGACAATAAATTAAATCAGAATTTGTTCTTACTTGCTTGCCTGGGTAAATAAAGGTTATAGAAATGTTAAAATAATAATAATAATAATAATAATAATAATAATAATAATAATAATAATAATAATAATAATAATAATAATAATAATAATAATAATAATAATAATAATAATAATAATAATAATAATAATAATAATAATAATAATAATAATAATAATAATAATAATAATAATAATAATAATAATAATAAATAGAAAAATCATTTGAAAACCGATACCGATATTTTCCGATATCACATTTGAATGCCAATATCGGCCGATAATATCGGACATCCCTAATGAAAATACATTTCAATCTAATCTATGCTGCACGTCATTGGAGGATGCATTTTGCGTGGCTCTGACCTCAAACACCATCGTCGATGCATCCCAGCTGAGTCAGTCCCCCTTTTAGATAGCTGCAGCGATGAAGGGTTTTCAACTCCAAGGTTAGATTCATTAGTCATCATAGTGTTTGTAGATCACAGGAGTTTGGAAACCTCCATTAGGGTTCTGGACAACCTCTAAGAGTCTGTATTTTAAATATGAAATGTCTGGTAGGGTTCACAACCTGTTTTGTCGTTTTATTTTCCATCTGCAGAGGTCACGGATGATTAGATTAGATTCAAATGTATTGTCATAGTACAGCACAACAAAAAGAAGTTTGGCATCCAACCAGAGTGCAAATGTAACAGTAAAGTGCAACAGTAATATCAAAGTCAAAGTCAAAGTCAACTTTATTGTCATTTTACCTAATGTGCAAGACGTACAGACATTTTTTATTGCGTTCCACCATTCCCACGGTGTATATAAAAAGGTCTAATATAAACATGAAGTGACATATAAAATATACAATGTACAGGTGATTAAACTGGGTATGCAATACATACATTTGTACTACTGACCAATAGTGCTAATCATGTGAGGTTTTGTCCGCTGCTCACCAACTTTCTCTGTCTTCTTTAAGCCTACTGTTAGGAATTCCCTACTCACTCTCTCTAGCCCCCACCCTCTCGTTCTTTACTCTCGTTTACTCTCAGTGGCCACACCTGGACTATTATCAATTACCTCTCGCACCTGTGGTGGCAGGCTAATTAGTTCCCCTGTGGGCTTTAAATACCAGGGCTCTTCCCCTCGTTTCGGGGTGGGGTCGTGTTGTAAACATGCCGTATCATATTCTCAAACATCTAGACTCTTTCGGGAGGTCCTCTGTTCTGCCTATGCTGTATTGATTCTCCGGCGTAGAGATGTATGCTCCAGCCTTCGCCTGCTGTCGCCGTTGCCTGAGAGTGGGACTGGTCTGCGCTCCCTAGACTTCCACGGGAGGCATCCCAGTCATCCACTTCAGACCCCCCGCGCAGCTGTCGTCCTGACGCACATCCAGACCAGCGCCCGGCGTGAGACGAGGTGCAAGCTTTGGCCACCCGTCGCCGTTTGCCTGGAGGGAGACATTGTACTGCGCTCTCTAATCCTCTACGGGAGGTATTCCAGTGTTCCACTCCAGACCAGCGCGCCAGATGCGCTCAAGCCTTCGCCACCTGTCGCCGTTTGCCTGGAGGGAGACACTGTACTGCGCTCTCTAATCCTCTACGGGAGGTATTCCAGTGTTCCACTTCAGACCTTCGAGCTTGGCACGCTCTCCCGACCAGCGCGCAGACGCGCATCTCCTAGACCTTCGAGCTTGGCACGCTCTCCCGACCAGCGCGCAGACGCGCATCTCCTAGACCTTCGGGCTTGGCACGCTCTCCAGTCACCAGCGCGCAACGCGCATCTGCAAGGGCTTGGCACGCTCTCCAGTCACCAGCGCGCAACGCGCATCTTTAAGGGCTTGGCACGCTCTCCAGTCTCCAACGCGCATTTTCCAAAGATCCTCGTGCTTGGCACACTCCTCCTCGCAGACGCACCCCGATGCGTCTCTCGGTTCCGACGCGCACACCAAGGTGTGGCGCGCCACTCTGTTCCTCGGCTCCGACAGCGGCTACCCGGTGGACGACACCCTCGCCACCGCCACTGTTCCAGCACTCTGTTCCTCGGCTCCGACAGCGGCTACCCGGTGGACGACACCCTCGCCACCGCCACTGTTCCAGCACTCTGTTCCTCGGCTCCGACAGCGGCTACCCGGTGGACGACACCCTCGCCACCGCCGCTGTTCCAGCACTCTGTTCCTCGGCTCCGACAGCGGCTACCCGGTGGACGACACCCTCGCCACCGCCACTGTTCCAGCACTCTGTTCCTCGGCTCCGACAGTCGGCTACCCGGTGGACGACACCCTCGCCACCGCCACTGTTCCAGCACTCTGTTCCTCGGCTCGGACAGCCAGCCACCCGGTGGCGATGCCCTCGCCCCGCTGCTGTTTCCTGTACCATTACGCATACGCCTGGGTGAGTTTTGATTGTGATGTCACTCACCCAGCGTAATGCCTCTTGCCCCCGTTCCCGCTGCTGTTTCCTGTACCATTACGCATACGCCTGGGTGAGTTTTGATTGTGATGTCACTCACCCAGCGTAATGCCTCTTGCCCCCGTTCCCGCTGCTGTTTCCTGTACCATTACGCATACGCCTGGGTGAGTTTTGATTGTGATGTCACTCACCCAGCGTAATGCCTCTTGCCCCCGTTCCCGCTGCTGTTTCCTGTACCATTACGCATACGCCTGGGTGAGTTTTGATTGTGATGTCACTCACCCAGCGTAATGCCTCTTGCCCCCGTTCCCGCTGCTGTTCCTGTACCATTACGCATACGCCTGGGTGAGTTTTGATTGTGATGTCACTCACCCAGCGTATTGCCTCCTTTAGTTCTCACTTAGTTAGTAGTTTGGACATTTCATCTCCCACTCTGTTTTTGTTCTCACTTAGATAGTATTTTTGGACATTACATCTCCCCCTGTGTGTTTGTCACACGAAGATATTATTATTTTGTTACTTTGTTTATTTGGACTGTTCTGCATCTGCTCTGTTTGTTCCCTTTTGAATATTAACCCTCTCCTCTGTTCTGCAGAGCGGCCCAGATGTTTTCCCACCAGTCCCCAGTTCCTCCCTGTCCCCAGCCCGCCTCCGCGGGTCTCTGTCCCCAGTTCCTCCCTGTTCCCCAGCCCGCCTCCGCGGGCCTCAGTCCCCTCTGTCCCTAGTTCTCCCCTTTCTAGTTCCACCTAGTTCCTGGTCCCTAGTTCTCCCCTTTCTAGTTCCACCTAGTTCCTGGTCCCAAGTTCTCCCCTTCTAGTTCCACCTAGTTCCTTGTCCCTAGTTCTCCTAGTCCCCAGTTCTCCTGTTCCCTAGCTCTCCTTCCCGACTTCTCCTAGTCTCTAGTTCCTCTGTTCCTTTAACCTTCCCCTAGTGTTCCTTTAACCTTCCCCTAGCGTTCCTTTAATGTTTCCCCTAGCGTTCCTTTAATGTTTCCCCTAGTGTTCATTAACCTTCCCTTAGTGTTCCCTTTTCCTGCCCGCCTCTTAAAGGCACCTAGTTTTTCCCCTCTTGTTATATTCCTGTATTTGTGTTCTCCCTTAAAGGGACAGTGCCCTTTTTCCCTGTCTCTCAATAAATATCTGTTTCTTGGCAAACCATCATACCTGTCTTGTGTTGTGCGATTGGGGTCGGTTACAAACCATAACAAATCAGATGTATGTACAGACTTGTAGTATTAATATGTGCAGTGACACAGATACATATACTATGGTAGTAAGTCGTACTTTCCAGCAGTGTAACTAGTAAGAGTAGGTAAGGAATATGCACAGATATAGATATAGTATCTACAGACATGTAAAAAGGATTATATGCAGGTATGTACAGACAGATGTGGATAGATATATACACGGTAAGAATAAATATTAGGGATGTCCGATATTATCGGCGTACCGATATTATCGGCCGATATCGGCATTAAAATGTGATATCGGTTTTCAATTTTTTTTTGCACTACAACCCATACCTCAGTAGACCTTACTGTAAATTGTACCTAAGTTGTACCTCATCCCATTTCTGCTTTGCACTATATAGTATATTGTATATTAGTATACTGCATAGTATATTGTATATTGTATGGTAACTCAGTTACCATACTGCATTGAACATTGTACATATGTATATACTGAACACTGTGTCTACGTACGTGACTTCTATTTTTTACTTCTATTTGTACATGCTATACTATTTTATTCATACTTATCTTTTGTCTAGCACAGTCTCTGGAGCATCGGCCGATATCGGCATTAAAATGTGATATCGGAAAATATCGGTATCGGTTTTCAATTTTTTTTTTTTTTTTTTTTTTTATATAACCTTTATTTACCCAGCCAAGCAAGTAAGAACAAATTCTGAATTTATTTATTTGTCAAAAGTATGCATAATGTTGTTTTAATTCCACAACAAGAGATATGTAATGTTAATTACCTGAAATTATTCCATTTTTGGGGGGGGGAAACCCTGCATATATCGGTATCGGTTGATATTGGTATCGGAAATTAAGAGTTGGACAATATATATATATGGCATATACAGCCTTGTCATCCAGGGTAGTCTCCAGCTCTGATGATCTTCTTTTTTTTTTCTTTTTACTTTGTTTATTGATGTGAATATTGCACATATCTACATATAAGTAGTCAAAATATAGGTCTGTTGAATGTAAACAATATACATATTGCACATATCTACACATAAGTAGTCAAAATATAGGTCTGTTGAATATAAACAATATACATTGATTGATTGATTGATTGATTGATTGATTGATTGATTGATTGATTGCTTGATTGATTGATTGATTTAATTGTGGATTAGAGACATCATCCAAGGGATAAAAACATGTTAAAATGCAAGCACTTATTTCCATCATGGTCCCTGGGATTAAAAAACAGAACATACATCAACATAAAACAACATCATAAAACATTAAGATACAATATGCATTACAGTTGAAGATAAAATAATAATAATAAACCTCTTATCTTATGCCGATAGCCATGATCGTACATACTTTTTGAAGCCAGTTAACCCGGGGGCCTGTTTACATATTGCACATATCTACATATAAGTAGTCAAAATATAGGTCTGTTGAATATAAATGACAGCGAATACACCACAAAAGAAATATATATATATTGTTTCGGACATACAGTCTATTGGACAGATATGTACACTCAGGACAAGGACTGTACGGCAGAAAGAGAGGAATGGGACATTATTATTATTATTATTATTATTATTATTATTATATATTTTTTTTTAATCTCTAATGATCTTATCGTGCTGCAGGGACAGTGAAGGCTCACATGCGGCACGTTCTGGCCTGCTGGTGTTTATGCTTATCGCAGGTCTTCTTTGTAAGCACAGCGTTGCAGCTTTACCCTGAAACAATGGCTTATCAGTGTTATTGGCTTTCTCTGCGTGCATGTGTGTGTGTGTGTGTGCGCTCGCGCGTGTGTGTGTGTGTGGTTTTATTGGTCTTTTTGTGTAAGTGATTTGTATTTCTCCCCAGACCACTTTTTCTTCGTTTACCCCGCAGCTCTGACGCCGACACGTGAGACACGTCTAAAGATCTCAAGATGAGATGGCGATGGAGATGTCTCTCTTGGAAAGTCGATAAAAAGGGGGGGGGGGGAACAGACGGCCCTTTTGATTTTTGTTTTCTAGAGATCTCCAGTCATGACAGTGAACGCTCACGGTCCATTAACCCCTGGAGGCAGATCAAAGAGATATTTCACTTTTCTTTTTTCTTTTGCTTTTTATTTGATTTCTCAGCACTTAGCGCACAGAGAAATCCATTTTCTTTAGAGCAAGAGGACGACCATGAGAACAAATAAGTCAAATGAGTGGTTTTCAAAGCATGACTTCCATCTGTATTTATCCCTTACCTACTACACAGTGAATTTCGCAGAGTAAATTTTTTGTAAAATGTACTCAGTTTGAGTAAAATTTACTCTGCGAAATGTACTGTGTAGTTACGCTGCTGGCCAGTGTGACTTACTACCATAGTGTCTTTATACTTTATATCACTGTACATATTAATACTACAACTCTGTACATACATCTGATTAGCACTACTCAGTAGTACCAATTTAAATGTTTTATATCATCACCTGTACATTGTATATTACTATTGCACTTTTACTGTTACATTTTCACTCTGGAAATATATTTGTGCTGTATGATGACAATATGTTGTTCTACCTCAGGCGTTCTCAAAGGGAGGTCCGCGGGTCAATGGTGGCCCTCGGAAATGTTCCTGCCGGCCTGCGATGAGTTGTTAAGATGTTAAAGGAAAACTCCAACATTTTGGGAAATTAGCTTATTTGCCATCTACCCTGGAGTTAGACAACAAGATACATACCTTTTTCGTCTCTGTGCATGCAGTAGGAGTAGGAAGACGTTGGGAACTAGGCTAATGGAGGAACCTACTTCCAGTGACTGACGCTAAGCTAGGCTAACGGTGCACGTCTTCCTACTCCTACTGCACGCACAGAGAAGAAAAAAGGTATGTATCTTCTTGTCTAACTCCAGGGTAGATGGCAAATAAGCTAATTTCCCAAAATGTTGGAGTTTTCCTTTAAGGGTGAATGAGTATTTATGCTCTTGGATAAAGCTGGCCCTCATCACAAGATGTAGGATAGTATTGAGGCATTGGAAATCAACAGAAAATCAGCTTCAGAGAGTGGAATGATGATCTTGCTAGATTAGCCTCTTTTGAGCAACTTATACACAAAGTTAATAATAGCTTACATGTGTTGAAAAAGACTTGGGGTCCCTATTTAATAATGATGGGTAAATAAAAGTCAGGATATCTTATGTCCGGTTTATATTCTCTGTGCATTTTATAATTATACAGTAGATATGTGTAACTTTAACATGTAACAACTGATTTATATGATCAATGTGAGGAATGTGCTGGCCTGTATTTCTGTTTTTTGTTTATTTTATTAAATTCTTTATTTAAAACGTTTAGGTTGATTTCCCTATCATTTCAGTTTTGTATCACAATGATGTGATGTGGAAAACATGCAAAGAGACTGTCTGAATAATAGAAAATACAATAAAAAAGCTTAAATCGGGGAAAAAAGGGTGAATGAGCTATTAAGGTGTAAATTAGTTGTTATTGTGTAAATTAGTTTTTACGAACTGGCTCAAGCTCGCAACAAGAATAGGGAGACACAGGCACAATTTAAGAAATAACAAAGTATTTATTATAAGTAATTTAAAGGAGCAGCCAATATATATATATGAGTATCAGTGTGTGGATGAAGCAAAGTAAAAGCAAAGAAAAGCAACCAAAACAAATGAACCAAAATTAACAGCCAAATGACCAAAGAACCAAATAACCAACAAACAGCAACCAGACAAACAAAGAACCAAAAACAAAATGGGGAGGTCGCCAGAGATCAGAGGCAGCCTCTCTCTGATATCCTGTGCCTGGGACACCCCGGCCCAGGTGCGCCCCAATCAGCTTGACGAGCCTCCCCCAGCTGTGCTCTGCCAGCCAGAGCAGAGGAAGACGACACAGTGTGGGGGAGGGTCGTCACAACAAGGTGTAAATTAGTAGCGGTTTTAAACCGACCTACAACAACACACAGTACTTCGGAGCTCCTGGGCCTAAACTGTTGAGTTAGGAAACGATAAGCTTGTTGAAAACGGTCGCATTGGCAACTATACAGTAGGCTACTCACGAGTCGTGTGCGATGATGACGTCGCCATTGCATTGAGAACGTTACCTAGCAATTTTCAAGTGATTGCTGGCTGGACGTTACTGGCTGAAAAACCATTTCCAAAGTGTAAATTGTAGACAGGCATTTTGTGCTGCGGTTTTTTCCCTTGGCCAGGTCCCTAAATTGGCCCTCAGTCATCCTAACTCTGAGAACCCGCTCTACTTGGACCCCACCGTATCAATTGGTCAATTTTTGCTCAAGGCTCCCTCATTTCTCTCGCCCCCTCTCTCACCAATTGGTTATCTTCCGTCGGGACTTTGGAGGACATGCGCTTGCCATTCCCAACAGCGGAATGAAATACACCGGCAGACATAATAATAATAATAATAATAATAATAATAATAATAATAATAATAATAATAATAATAATAATAATAATAATAATAATAATAATAATAATAATAATAATAATAATAATAATAATAATAATAATAATAATAATAATAATAATAATAATAATAATAATAATAATAATAATAATAATAATAATAATAATAATAATAATAATAATAATAATAATAATAATAATAATAATAATAATAATAATAATAATAATGCATTCAATTTATAGTGCACTCTACATTTTGAAACCAAATCTCAGAGTGCTTACAGGGTAAAACATAGACTTTAAAAACATCGGCTATTTAAAGAACAAGGCATAAAAACATAGAAAAAAGGGATAAAACACACAAGGCGTGTATAAAAAGGTTAAAACTAAGAGAAGGCTTTCGTGAAGAGGTACGTTTTAAGTCCTCTTTTAAAGGAAGCAGTGGTCTGTGGTGCTCTGAGGTGGTCAGGGAGGGCGTTCCACAGGCGAGGAGCAGCCCAGCAGAAGACCCGGTCGCACCCAGGGTGCGGAGCTTGGTCCTGGGGGGAAGGAGGCAGTTGGTTTTAAATGCTTGATGCAGGCTGGAGGTGGAACAGGGAGGATGCTGGAGGTGGAACAGGGAGGATGCTGGAGGTGGAACAGGGAGGATGCTGGAGGTGGAACAGGGAGGATGCTGGAGGTGGAACAGGGAGGATGCTGGAGGTGGAACAGGGAGGATGCTGGAGGTGGAACAGGGAGGATGCTGGAGGTGGAACAGGGAGGATGCTGGAGGTGGAACAGGGAGGATGCTGGAGGTGGAAAAGGGAGGATGCTGGAGGTGGAACAGGGAGGATGCTGGAGGTGGAACAGGGAGGATGCTGGAGGTGGAACAGGGAGGATGCTGGAGGTGGAACAGGGAGGATGCTGGAGGTGGAACAGGGAGGATGCTGGAGGTGGAACAGGGAGGATGCTGGAGGTGGAACAGGGAGGATGCACAAAACCCTTTCACTACCACACTACAGACGGTTAACCTTTCACTACCACACTACAGAAGGTTAACCCTTTCACTACCACATGACAAAAGGTTAACCCTTTCACTACCACACTACAGAAGGTTAACCTTTCACTACCACACTACAGACGATTAACCTTTCACTACCACACTACAGAAGGTTAACCCTTTCACTACCACACTACAGAAGGTTAACCTGTTCACTACCACATGACAAAAGGTTAACCCTTTCACTACCACACTACAGACGATTAACCTTTCACTACCACACTACAGAAGGTTAACCTTTCACTACCACACTACAGAAGGTTAACCTTTCACTACCACACTACAGAAGGTTAACCCTTTCACTACCACATGACAAAAGGTTAACCCTGTCACTACCACACTACAGACGGTTAACCTTTCACTACCACACTACAGAAGGTTAACCCTTTCACTACCACATGACAAAAGGTTAACCCTTTCACTACCACACTACAGAAGGTTAACCTTTCACTACCACACTACAGAAGGTTAACCGTTCACTACCACACTACAGAAGGTTAACCCTTTCACTACCACATGACAAAAGGTTAACCCTTTCACTACCACACTACAGACGGTTAACCTTTCACTACCACACTACAGAAGGTTAACCCTTTCACTACCACATGACAAAAGGTTAACCCTTTCACTACCACACTACAGAATGTTAACCTTTCACTACCACACTACAGACGATTAACCTTTCACTACCACACTACAGAAGGTTAACCATTTCACTACCACACTACAGAAGGTTAACCCGTTCACTACCACATGACAAAAGGTTAACCCTTTCACTACCACACTACAGACGATTAACCTTTCACTACCACACTACAGAAGGTTAACCTTTCACTACCACACTACAGAAGGTTAACCTTTCACTACCACACTACAGAAGGTTAACCCTTTCACTACCACATGACAAAAGGTTAACCCTTTCACTACCACACTACAGACGGTTAACCTTTCACTACCACACTACAGAAGGTTAACCCTTTCACTACCACATGACAAAAGGTTAACCCTTTCACTACCACACTACAGAAGGTTAACCTTTCACTACCACACTACAGAAGGTTAACCGTTCACTACCACACTACAGAAGGTTAACCCTTTCACTACCACATGACAAAAGGTTAACCCTTTCACTACCACACTACAGACGGTTAACCTTTCACTACCACACTACAGAAGGTTAACCTTTCACTGCCACACTACAGACGGTTAACCTTTCACTACCACACTACAGACGGTTAACCTCTCACTACCACACTACAGAATGTTAACCCTTTCACTACCACATGACAAAAGGTTAACCCTTTCACTACCACACTACAGACGGTTAACCTTTCACTACCACACTACAGAAGGTTAACCTTTCACTACCACACTACAGAAGGTTAACCTTTCACTACCACACTACAAACGGTTAACCCTTTCACTACCACACTACAGACGGTTAACCCTTTCACTACCACACTACAGACGGTTAACCTTTCACTACCACACTACAGAAGGTTAACCTTTAACGACCACACTACAGAAGGTTAACCTTTCACTACCACACTACAGAAGGTTAACCTTTCACTACCACACTACAGAAGGTTAACCTTTCACTACCACACTACAGACGGTTAACCCTTTCACTACCACACTACAGACGGTTAACCTTTCACTACCACACTACAGAAGGTTAACCTTTAACTACCACACTACAGAAGGTTAACCTTTCACTACCACACTACAGAAGGTTAACCTTTCACTACCACACTACAGAAGGTTAACCTTTCACTACCACACTACAGGCGGTTAACCCTTTCACTACCACACTACAGACGGTTAACCCTTTCACTACCACACTACAGACGGTTAACCTTTCACTACCACACTACAGAAGGTTAACCTTTAACTACCACACTACAGAAGGTTAACCTTTCACTACCACACTACAGAAGGTTAACCTTTCACTACCACACTACAGAAGGTTAACCTTTCACTCCCACACTACAGAAGGTTAACCTTTCACTACCACACTACAGAAGGTTAACCTTTCACTACCACACTACAGAAGGTTAACCTTTCACTACCACATTACAGACGGTTAACCCTTTCACTACCACACTACAGAAGGTTAACCTTTCACTACCACACTACAGACGGTTAACCTTTCACTACCACACTACAGACGGGTAACCCTTTCACTACCACACTACAGACGGTTAACCTTTCACTACCACACTACAGAAGGTTAACCCTTTCACTACCACACTACAGACGGTTAACCTTTAACTACCACACTACAGAAGGTTAACCTTTCACTACCACACTACAGAAGGTAAACCTTTCACTACCACACTACAGAAGGTTAACCTTTCACTACCACACTACAGAAGGTTAACCTTTCACTACCACACTACAGACGGTTAACCTTTCACTACCACACTACAGAAGGTTAACCCGTTCACTACCACACTACAGAAGGTTATCCCTTTCACGACCACACCACAGAAGGTTAACCTTTCACTACCACACTACAGAAGGTTAACCCTTTCACTACCGTGATACTTGTGTGAAGGGGAGGAAGCCACTTCCTGGGATAACATTGTCACCATCTGTTGTGCGCCGACAAAGACATGTCAAACTATAGTTTAAAGGGACAGTTCACCCCACGTCCAAAATAAGGAAACATATTTTCCCGCTTACCCGGAATGCTATCCATCCATCCAGATCGTTTTGTTATGACTCGGCTAGTTTTGGAGATGTCTGTCGTCGTAGAGATGTCTGCGGTCACTCCAATGAAATGGAGCTGATCGTCTTGTGGCACTCAAAACATTAAAAAAAAAAATATATTAACTCAAAAGCAACGTCTCCTTCCAGAATTCATGACCCAGTTACTCAAGATAATCCCCAGACCTTGTTAATAATAATAATAATAATTAATTTATTTTATATAGCGCTTCTCAATGACCCCGAAGTCACTGACAATAGGCAAAAGAAAAACAAAGAAACATAGAACCACAGGGAAACAGGGAACAATATGAGTACACAAGAACATAGAACCACGAGTAACAAGTAACAGGGGCCAGTAGGGGAGGGGAGGCAGTCTGGAAGTAAGTAAGGGACACCGAGTGGGGAGGGGGGGTGGGAGGAGCAGGAGAGGAGAGAAGGTAGGGGACGAGTGAAGGGGGTGATTGGAGGGTGGTTATGGGTATAGGGAAGGTCAAATGCTAGGGAGAACAGGTAGGTTTTGAGACGGGATTTGAAGGTGGAGAGTGAGGGAGAGCAGTGAGCAGTTTCATGTAGGAACACTTTTCTACTGGAAAAACACCCCCGTTCATTACTATTACATAGCTTTTGAGTTTTTCAAATGTATTTTATCTGTGCTTAGAGCGCCACGAGCCAAGTGCCGTTCAGCTCCATTGTATCTCTACAGCAGCTATCTCCAAAACTAGGCGAAACGCACTGGAACGATCCGAATGAATACATAGCACTCCGGGTAAGGGGGAAATTATGTTTTTTTTTTTTTTTTTATGTTGGCTGAAGTGCCCCTTTAAGAATACACTGTGTGCTGATGCCTTATCCTGCTCGCCATTTCTCCTTCTGTTGTGCATTTTTTTTAACTGCACCCACGGCTGAACATGCTTCCCATCTGAGCGCGATGCCGGTGATGATGGATAACAGGTATGGATGTGAGAGAGTATGGTGCGTTCGTTCAGTTTTGAGCTCTCTTTGATGTGAACACTAGCTAGATGGTCTACCTGGCTATAGCTTCACCTGCTCAGCGGTTGCCTGTTCCCATTTCTGTGGAAAACCTGCTGTTGCTAATGATCCTAAATCGCTGCTGATCCCGTTCTCCATCGGATCAAACGTCTAACATTGGCCCAGTTTGTAGCCTCCATCCTGGAGAGTTTTTTTCTTTTTTAAACCACTGATGGATATTGGTTGTTGCACATGAATCTCAATTTTCCCAGAAGAGTGAACTTTCCCCGCCTGCTGCTGCCCGCACCCGTCCGTCTGTCTGATTAGCCCCTGCTGACAGACACCGCGCCGCTGTGACAATCCGCTGTAATTAACAGCAAAGCTGGATTACTATGTTTTCAAGCGCACCGCTCGCCACCTGGGTTCCATCAACCCTATCCCCTCCCGACAGAACCTGGATTCTAATTCCTCCCCTCCCGCCAACTCCCCTGTCGGCCGCTGACAAGGATGATCAGGTATTCCACCACACCGCTGCACTACTCAGCCTAAATCACAATGTCAGTGCGGGCGGCTCTGGCATTATTATCAACTCGCTTTGCTCCGCCAGGGGCATCAAACAACGCTCAGCGGCCGATATCCATCGTGGCTCTCTGGGAGGCAATCTTTTATCATACCCCCCCCCCCCCCCCCCTCCTCGACACTCGACTAACCGCCTTCGGCCAGTCCTTCGTACCGGCGGGCCATCAGGCTCCACAACAGTGGGCAGGGACTGCTGCCAGACATCCGACTACTAGGAACCTAGCAGCTGACTCCCACCTAAAAGGACAATAATACTTACCTTATGCATACCGCACCTTATGTGTATACTGTATACTTCTTCGGAGCATATAATTTAGATTATATATTAGATTAATTATTAGAGAAAAACATAACTATCTAGCTTTTGTGTCTGGTGCGATGAAGCCATCAGACCTGCAGTGGAGAGCTCTATAATAATTATAATGCAGCACCTCTTTAGAGACGTCTTTATTCGGCATGCAACGACATGGGACATGCAATGGGCGGCACACACACACACACACACACACACACACACACACGCACGCGCACGCACGCACACACACACACACACACACACACACGCGCACGCACGCACGCACGCACGCACACACACACGCATTGTCTTTCTCAGGGTCGGCGTTGCGATTGAGCTCTGCGCTTAACCCATGCCGTCATCCTTCCCCCCCATGGGCAGCCGGGAGCAGACAGGGCGCCTGCGAGGTACCGCGCCCGGGGACCAGTCCAAGTGCTCCTGCCCGTCTTTGTCAGGGACGCGACAGCGTCAGCGATCTGTTGTGCATGTTTTTCCATTGGGTTTATCTTATCGGGGGGGGGGGGGACCCTTGCGAGCACAGAGGGGGAGAACATGCAAACTCCACACAGAAAGGCCTGGGAGATACCCCACCTGGGTACCTGGCAACGCGGAAAACCTGGTCCCCAAGCGGGAATCGAACCCTGGACCTTCTTGCTGTGAGGCAACAGTGTGCTGCCGACAGGGGTGACTTAGTAGGGGAGCGACGACACCAAGACGACTCCACATCCATCAGAAAAGCAAGGTGGTCTCCTGCCACACAATGTTCCCTGTGGACAACACACACAACAGAGACCGACACGGAGAGCAGAGGGAGTTAGACAGAAAGAAAATGAGAGTCGTTGGCCATTACAGGCGGCAAAGAATTCAGTCAGGAGATGGAGGCTACAGCTGTGTTCGATTAACAAAATAGCCTATTCTGAAGAAAACAGACAATTAGGTTATATTATTTACATTTACATTTAGTCATTTAGCTGACGCTTTTATCCAAAAGTTCCGTACGACAAGTCATCAGGAAGGGCACAACTCTATCAACTGAGTAACAATGTTCATCAAAGTGTTGAGTGCTACAGTGTAGGTTAGTGTATTAGGACAAGTGCATGACAGTAAGTTTACTGTAGTTAGGGTTAGATTATATATTCTTTTTCATTTCAGATAATGGTTGAAGAAGTGCGTCTTTAGTCGACGGCGAAAGATTGAATATTTTATGGTAACAGGGATTCAGCAAGCACTAGACATTTTTGGAAGGACAAACACTGTTAAGATGCTCATGTACTGTACTTGTACAGAAATGACACCATGTCCTGGTGTTAAAATGAATCGTCCGGTTCTTCGACTGCTGTTTCATGGCCGTCTCACCTTGCCTTTGCCCGGCAGAGGCTGAAAGAGACGGAGAGATAGACCGAAAATGGCTATGCATGCGGCGATGAATTCAGTCGGGACATCTCCCTCAACTTTGATACTTGTCATGTATCCCAGAGCTCCACCATAAAAAACCTCTGAGTCATTTTTTATTCCTCCCTCTCATTTAATGCACATATAAAACATTTCACCACAATTGCATTTTTCCATCTTCGTAATATCGAAAAGATTTGCCCCATTTTAACTCTGGCTGATGCTGAAACCCTGATTCATGCTTTTGTCTCATCACGTCTGGACTACTGTAATGCACTTTTTTCAGGCCTACCTAATTCAAGCATCAAAAATCTTCAACTTGTGCAAAATGCGGCTGCACGGATACTAACTAGAACTAGACAATTTGATCACATCACACCAGTTTTGTATGCCCTACACTGGCTTTCAAGCCCGATCTGACTTTAAAGTGCTACTCCTCACCTACAAAATTTTAAATGGGCTTGCACCACTCTATCTATCCGATCTCATCTCCCGATACTCGCCCGCTCGTGCTCTGCGCTCACAAAATGCGGGGCTTCTATCGATTCCTAGGGTTAAAAAGAAATCCGCCGGCCACAGAGCCTTTGTCTACCGCGCTCCCTACCTGTGGAACAAATTACCTGCCGTCATCAGGGGCGCCTGCTCTGTCGAAGCTTTTAAATCCCTGCTTAAGACCCATCTTTTCTCTCTCTCCTTCAACCTACCCTGATCTCACCTGGTCGGGGACTGACCTTTAGATTAATCTGTCTAGTTTAGTTAGGATGTCTATTTTCCCCCATGTCTGCTTTTTTGCAGCACCACAAACATGGGAACTCTCTAACTAGTAGTGGTGACCGGAGTGTTGAATGTCCCGCGATTAAGACGGGGAGGACGCGACCCTCTTTGCGCCGCCCCTGTGCCTCAAATAGATTAGCTATCAGCTCTATCTTTAATCTTTCAAAATGTTCAGTTGCTATCGCTATCAGCTCTATCTTTAATCTTTCAAAATGTTCAGTTGCTATTGCATGCACTCATCTGTGTTTCACTACACACTTGAGTGCATGCTTACCAACTATTAGTCTGCAACACTACGCCCATTTCCGCC
This sequence comes from Notolepis coatsorum, assembly GCF_963971535.1. Lineage (NCBI taxonomy): Eukaryota > Metazoa > Chordata > Actinopteri > Aulopiformes > Paralepididae > Notolepis > Notolepis coatsorum. The sequence continues at coordinate 6,718,497 of NC_140182.1, forward strand.
TCGACCAGCAGCAAACTACCTAACGCCTAGTTTATCACTGGTTAAGCTTAGGCGACTCTTTCGAAGTTGGTTAAGGTTTGAGTTTGGAATCAGGGCTGGCGTTCTATCGCCCTGCTCTAAGACAAAACTCTAACCTTAACCAACTTCGAAAGAGTGTCTAAGCTTAACCGGCGAAATAACTTGCCGTCACACGATTGGCGCGACCAGAAACGTCAGTGGCCAATAAGAGCGCAAAACGCGAACGCGGAAGCATACATGCGTTAGGATAAGAATAGACGCATCCTGTCCTGCAGCATGGCTACATGTCACAGGTGCATCAGAACCAATAGACTCAGAGACAGCTTGAACTCTTAACACTAGCACAGCCATGGAGAAAATGCCACTGATTCCCGCTGGAACGGGTCAGATGACCCGACAGCTTATATGAGAAATATGAGAAAAATAAACTGTGTAAACTATATAATTACCTCTGAATATAAAAATATGAGGTTTACCACAGGTTTGAGTGACAAAAAGAATATATAAAAAAATTTAAAAAAAAAATAAAAACATTAGGGCGGTCAGGTGACGTAGCGGAGATTGCGCTCGTCACCAACGCAGGAGATGCTGGGTTCGAGCCCAGCTCTCGGCGTTGCTACCAGCTTGGCTGGTCGTTCATACTAATACAATTGACAGTATTAGGGGGTGGGGAAGCTGGCGGTGGGGAAGCTGGCGGGTGGGAATCTGGCGTTGTGGACAGCGACGCTTACAGGTCAGGTCTCGGCGCTTGCTAAGCGGGGCAGGACTTGGTGGAGATAGCGTGCCCTCCCACGCGTTACACTTCACCAATGAGAGTCCTCGCTGCCAAGTGAAAAGACGTCACTGGCTGTCGGCGCACGTCTCGGAGGAAGCGTGCGATCAACTTGGGACGCCCTTGTAGCGACTCATAGGAGAACATGCATACAGCAGCCAGGTAGGGGAGGGGGAGAATTGGCACAACGACTAATTGGGACGGGGAGAAAATCTGAGAAATTAAAAAAAAAAAATATATATATATATATATATATTACACATTTATTTTTTATTTTTTTGGATGGAAGAGCCACACATTGACGGGCAAAGAGCCACATGCGGCTCGCAAGCCACGGGTTGGCCACCCCTGCGCTAGGTGCTCGCAAAGTGCTGTGACTTTCCACATATATATGGAATATATATGTGGAATAACGTTCTAATTACATTTTCCTGAAGTCATTTTGAAATTTCAGAAACCGTGCGAGATAAAACGGGTACTTTTAGGAAAAGTCATTGAGTGACAGAGCTGGAGCTCGACCGAGTGACGAGGATACATTTATTGAAAATGCCTAGGGGTCATTTGACCCCTTGTCGGCTGTTCTGGTGTTAATATGCACTAACAACACCACCCCCTCTCCCCCTCCTCCCACACTGTGCAATATATAAATGATCTACCCACTGTCTGACACTGTGATTGTTGTATATTCTGTATTGTATGGTATTGTGATATTATGTTTTTTTTTTTTTATTACTTGTGTGAACCAGCACATTACGT
>NC_140182.1:6725042-6860085 GCF_963971535.1 Notolepis coatsorum
CGTTTCAGACCAGAATGGAGCTAATCATTACGTAAGTCGAACACTGAATGTATACTAATGTGCAAACATATATTGAAACTTTTAATATTTCTCATATGAAGCACATGAATGTAATAACAAGAGCCGCCGCGCTCGCGCCCCGGACTATAGGCAACAGAGGGGCTTCTTGCTCCGCCAGTTTCTGACACAAATGCGTCAAAATTGATTACTAATGTGAAAGATCGGATTGGGAACGATCGGAATCGGTAGATATTTAAAATCACATGATCGGGATCGGATCGGGAGCAAAAATAGGCGATCGGGACATCCCTAGTTTTAATCAATAAAAAAATGGCCAGCGCGCTCGCATTCACTGGGGGCCTACAAATACATTCGTTCATGGGGCCCAGAATCTGGAGCTACACCCCTGGGTGTGTGTGTGTGTGTGCGTGCGTGTGTGCGTGTGCGTGCGTGTGTGTGTGCGCGCGTGTGTGTGTGTGTGTGTGTGTGTCCAATCACCCTCCCATTGCTGTACCTTTGAGCTTCCCTATAGGATCATGACGTCACTGTGTAGTGCGTGAACGCACATCGGTGCCAAGTGTGGAAACCTTTCACAAACTTATGACCTCTCGCCTTGACTAATTGTAATGTAACTATTTTACGTTGGCGTCAGTCAGGCCTCCCTCTCTCGTTTTGCCGCTAGTTCAGAACGCCGCTGCCCGTCTCCTAACGGGAGCACGTATAAGAAGCGGGAGCACATTTCCCCTCCACTGGCTTCCTGTGCGTTTTAGAATTGATTTGAAGGTTTTACTGTTTGCTTTTAAATGTTTGACCGGCTTGGCACCGGGTTACCTCTCGGACCTGCTGGAACCTTATGTTCCCCCCAAGGTCCCTCAGGTCCTCTGACCAGGTCCTCTGACCAGCTCCTCCTGGCCGATCCAGAGTCCAGGCTGAAGCTTAGGGGGGGATCGTGCTTTCGCTGTGGCCGCCCCAACGCTCTGCAATGAGCTGCCACTCTGCATGTCAGGCAGGCCCCCCACTCTGCAGGTGTTTAAATTACGCCTCGAAACACATTTATTTGCTCCGGCTTTCGGTGTTTAATCCGTTTTTTTAAGAGACCTGCCTTTTTTATGTGACATAATTGTATTTGTTTTTATTGTGTGCTTTTATTCTAGTTGTGACGTGTTTATCTTATGTTGTGGGACTTGTACAGCACTTTGGTCAACTTTGTTGTTGTTAAATGTGCTTTATAAATAAAGTGGATTGGAATTGGATTTCAGTTCGTTCCGACATCGAGTGGAATGGGATCAGCCGCCTCCTCGTCATTTAAACAGGTTATTTATTACCTCGGATGTCAGAATCACCTGCAATGTGTTTCTTTGTTAACTAGCCCGCTGCTGGCGGGACAAAACCTCATAACTCCATTTTTAAATATATATTTTTTTTATATAAATCAACTCCGTAGATCATCCTCCATATGTGTGTGTGGGTTTTACAAAGTTTAAACAATGGGAACGCATTAAACCGATCATCTGTCTAAACCTCCTAACTCTATTCACCCTCAAATCTGTGTTCATTTTTTTCATCTGCTGAAAAGTTGGGTTTTTGGAGTTATGAGGTTTTGTCCCGCCAGCATTATTGGTTGATGTATATTTTCCTCAGATAGCTTGTATATTTGGATATTTTAATACAGGCCTCAATAGAACTGGCACCAAGGTCTGGCACCGAGCAGAGCATAGAACGCTGGCATTCTGACGTGACGTGACGACCCTTCCTTCTTTTATAGGTTCCTTGGTATAGAACGCTGATATTCTGACGTGATGACCCTTCCTTCTTTTATAGGTTCCTTGTTTAAAACCAGGAAGGAGATATGGACTCACACACGAGGACCTCTCACGACAACCACGCAATCCCCTGCGGTCCTTCAGCTCTTCAGCCTCTTTACAACCAGCTACTTCCAGCCCAACTACGCAGATTCATCTTGAAGCCTTGGCTTGGGAACCAACTCAACTGTATCTCCCCGTCCAGCTTTGATTTGCCTTGACCTGTGACATCACCCTATCAAAGATGGAGGCAGTAGCATACAATAAGCTCTGTAGCATTATTGGAGTGATTTCGCCAAGTCATCCTTGTTGAAGGGTGTTCTGAGCGTGAAGTATAGATTTGATTCAGGACAATGTGATGAGATCATTCTGCCCTCTGTATAGCCTATTTGTTCTCCTGGTTATGACTTTCAAATGATATTACATTTCTTCAAAATCTATAATCTTAGTGGGACAATAATTTGACATTTCCCATTTGGCAACACTCTCTCCCTCTCTCACTCTTTTTGTTTTGCTGTGCAGTAGATTATCCAGATAATTCAGGGCTTTAGGCATATGCAACCTTGTTTCCAGTGGTTAGTTGTTCCCTTGGTTAGCATCATCATTGACCTCGCGCCCCGGTCTGAGAAGAAGAGACTTCCTGAGTTCATGCCACACACGTGTAGCAGTTCAAATGGCTTTGTTGAATGTGGTGGGAGTCAGTGTTCCAGGTTTTAATGTCTCATATTCCTTGCCAAACTTTTAAGATTCAGTACAATAAAAATTGTGTTTTTCAGTTTCATTGCTTTTTTTTTGTACAGAATGGATGTCAAAAATGTTCGACTTGTTGTTGTTGTTGTTGTGAAAAGGATGACTAAAGCCCTTTGATCTCCATCCCCCTGTAAATCAACTAAATCGAAACCATTTCAGATATTCAGTCTGCTTCCCTGAAAACATTGCATAATCTGCTCATTTACATTTAGTCGTTGCCAAAGCGACTTACAAATGTTGTACAACAGGAGTGATTCACTCTGAGTGCATAGTAGTATAGACATATTAGCATTGTAGATTGTAGTATAGGCATAGTACTAGAGCTGTCCCCAAAAGCCTGTTTTTGGGATTCGAACCATTGTTTATTTTTTTTAATAATTATTTTTGCATTTTATTGCTTTATTGGACACAGACCGGCAGAGAGGAAGGATGGGAGAAGATATGGGGGGAGGAGACATGCAGCAAAGGTCGCCGGATCCGGGAGTCGAACCCAGGTCGGCCGTGTTGCACTGCAGTGCGTTACGTGGTGCGCCCCCAAAATGTGCTCCTAAATAGGTTTTCTGGTTCAGTACTGTCGAGTCTTGACCTTAGGCACATAGCGCACATTTACGCATTTTAACATAGCGTATATGCGCATATTGCTGCCGTTATTAACGTTACACAGGTCACGCTATGCACGTTTAGCTTGCTATCGTTAAAGGGGAACTATCTTATAAATGGCCTTTTTGAGTGTTTAGCATTGTTTCCTAGCTATGTGAACTTATATTAATATGATCTATGTCTCAAAATTCTCATATTGGTGCATTCTTCCAATTCACCTCTCACAATATTCACCCTCACTGAACTGAGTCGTTTGAAAATGTGCCTATATGTGATGTCATAAAGTCACTGCTGCATGATAATGTGGCTCCTCAGGCACCAGCACCTGCACCCCAGTCCACATCAGCTCAAAACGGCTCGAGATCTTGAGGTAGAAAAATGCTGTTTTTGAGGACTTGATTAGAAATACAAAACAATGAATAAAAAAAAATATATATATTACAGAGGTGTTCCATAGACTCACAGGAATTGTGTAAAAGTGCCCAAATAGTGAAAGAAATAGTCAAATAGTTCCCCTTTAAGATAGCAGGAGCCAGGTTAAGCCAGGAGCCAGCCCTAGCTCCCAAGATCTCGTTGTGACAAGAAATTGCAGAACACATTGCAGAACCCTCTGGCGCGAGGCAGAGATTAGGCCATGTCCACACTAAAACGATTTGTGGTCGTTTTAGGCAAAGTATTTGATCGTTTGCATCATTGTGCCACACGGAACTGCGTTCTGGCAGCCTGAAGACGGTCCTCTTTGATACCACCCTCCAGAGTGCGCAACTGGAGACGCCCCAGGCCATCAGGATGCTCAACGAACAATAACACTATGTAACAACCATCAAATGCACTCACAGCAGCACACACATCCACACGCACACACTCACTTTAAACAAACAACTCACTGCATCACCCACTTTACACACTTTAGAGCACCTAAACACACTTCATATTTATTGGTAAAGAATTTGCACTACAACCCATACCTCATTACACCTTACTGTAAATTGTACCTCATCCAATTTCTGCTTTGCACTATATAGTGTATATTAGTATATTGTATGGTAACTCAGTTACTTCTACTCTGCATTGAACATTGTACATATGTATAAATATATCTATTTTTGTCTAGCACAGTCTCTGGAGCGTAATAGAAAGAAGCATTTTGTATAAAGGTATTCTGTTCTTCTGTATGACAACTAATAAAGAAACTTGAACTTGAAACTTGCGTCACCATATTTACAAGCGATATGCGGCTTCTCCTGAACCGATGATGCGTTGGCCCACCTCTCCCTTACCCCGCATGCGCAAACTCTCAGCCAACATCACAACCACCGTCGACAACAGAGTGACATCTCCCTTAACAGTGTTACAGAGCTTGATCTGGCTTTTACAGCTAAATGTGCTTTTTATGAAAACCCAAGTAGTAGCCAAGCATACTGTTCCATAGCATACCCCTTCAGTTGATCATGACAAATCCTCTCTTACCTTGACGATTAAAAAGCCTCCATAATTTATTAAATAGTATCCCCATGGCATAGTGTTGAGCTGTAGCCAGCTAGCGTTGATGCTATTCAATGCTAACAACATTAGCAAAATAGCTAACCAACTGAGGTAAACGTTAAATACAGACAACGTTTGCTAGTCGAAAGGACTGGACACACACACGGACAAGTTAAACATCAATCAATTAATTTATTACAACACAGGTAGTTTGAGCTGCCTCCGACCGCACCACGGGGCTATTATATTATATACGGCTTTGAGCTCTCTCTCTCTCCTGCCGATTAAAATCCACAGCTCTTCCTCCTCCTCATCACTCATCACAGCCTGTGAAGTTGCACTCGCGCCGCGGTGTGTGTGTGTGTGTCTCTCCTATCCTTGAAAACTAGCATCGGCTCAAAACAAAAGCACAGAACCGGACACACACGTTATCGAAAACAACGATCGACAACACTTCCTCTCGGTTTTCAAAATAAAAGAGCGAAAAACAGGAAAGACATTTATTTTGTAAATTTGTGGCACGCACTTATTATCTTGAGACGTTTTCGTTTTTACGGAAACCTTTTTTTAAATGAAAACGAAACGAAAGCGAAACAGACCAAAATGTTTTTAGTGTGGAAGTTTGTTTTGCCCGCCTTTTGTTTAGCTTGTGCTATCGCCGACAGTCTATTGATAAGGTAAGTAAGTAAGTAACGTTTATTTGTATAGCACTTTTCACAGAGAGAACTCACAAAGTGCTTTACATACAGCAGAAATAAAATATAAAATATAAAAATAAAAAGCAAGAACCATTCAAGTGATAAGAAACAGAACAAAAGCACAATGCATCAAAGAGAAAAAACAATAGACATATTTTATACCTGGAGGAGAAGCTCAAACATTACCCAAAGGCCTGTTTAAACAGTAAGGTTTGTAGCTGATTAAAAAAAAATTCAACAGCCAGCAAGCATGCCCGGTCTTCTGAGAGAATGCACCAAACAGGGGGTGGGGGGGGGGGTCAGATTGTTTAGAGAACATGGCAATCCAAATTGTGGGATTCATAAAGATTCTAAAGGCCTTTGGGGGTGAAGCTCTTATATCATTCTCAACCTGGAGATTATTATGATTGGATAAGGTGATTTCGACACAAACAAAACCACGCTCACTGAAGAGCAGGTCCCCCGCGGGAGAGAGAAGATTATAATGAGAAATTAATGTGAACACATAATGCAAGATACAACTAAACATTGGATTTATGAAAATACTAATTTTCCACAGATTGTTGCACCAGTAAAGAGGGCTTTGCTGACTCCGACGGTTCGCCACTGCATAGTGGAATACCAATTAAGTGCTCAAGTATATTGTATATATATTTCACCTGTACCCTAATGTAGATTACATTGATTTGTATTATTTGATAGGAAGAGAGTTGTCGAAGCAGTCTTGGACTATGGCGATGTAATTTATAGGCATGCTGCCGCCTCCACCCTTTCTGGTCCTGATGGCTGGACGTTAAAAGTATAAGGGGACAAAATAAATCGCGGGGGTTTCCCTCATTTACAGTCACGTTAAAGGATAACTCCACTATTTTGGGAAATTAGCTTATTTAACATCTTCCCTGGAGTTAGACAAGAAGATGCATACCTTTTTTGTCTCTGTGCGTGCATTTTAGCTTTGGGAATAGATGCTCCGTTAGCATAGCTTAGCTTCATCACTGGAAGTGGGGGAGGACAGTAGCCTTACAGTGCCTTACAGTGTATTGCAAGGTCTGACATTGACCAAACTTGATATGCATGACCTTGGTGGGCTCTAGGTCAACTCCTGAAAAGGGGGTCAATGTCAGACTTTGCAATCAAAAGTTAGGGGCGCACTGAAATTATGGCAAGGGTTATTAGCCCCCTAACTTTTGATTGCAAAGTCTGACATTGACCCCCTTTTCAGGAGTTGACCTAGAGCCCACCAAGGTCATGCATATCAAGTTTGGTCAATGTCAGACCTTGCAATACACTGTAAGGCACTGTAAGGCTACTGTCCTGCCTCACTTCCAGTGATGAAGCTAAGCTATGCTAACGGAGCATCTATTCCCAAAGCTAAAATGCACGCACAGAGACAAAAAAGGTATGTATCTTCTTGTCTAACTCCAGGGAAGATGTTAAATAAGCTAATTTCCCAAAATAGTGGAGTTATCCTTTAAGTGTAAATCTCTGTCGTGTGGTAGTGAAAGGGTTAAAAGCCGTTTCCATGGGGTCGTCGGCTTTCTGTTCTACAGGTTTCCAGGAGTGGGCTTTTATCGAGAACCGTCTCGTTTACATCAGGAGCATGCAGGGCCTAATTTACATACAAAATATCCGCCCACTTGGTGCTATCTGGGATCCATCTCTCTTCCAACACTTCCAATCGTCTCCCCCGTGGGAACACCGTGCACTGCACTGCACTTTGCTTTTAGCTAGATTGAGAATTCAAAGTACATGGTTTGAAAGCTACTGTGTTAAGATAAACAGACTGGGGTACACTACCCAGATTGCTGTTCTGGCCAATACCGATATTTACCGATGTCGATATCTCTGTATAGAAAACACTTTTTTATGATAATCAAATAAAGAGCTATTTTCCAAAACGCATTTTTTTTTTTTTTTTTTACTTTTGTAACTTCTTTTCAGAAATTACTGATATTTTTTTTAACTATTTAAGACCAAAACATGTAAATATATATATATCTGCCCTATCTTGATATCGGACCGATACCGATGTGTAGCCAGAATCTCCCATTTTTTTTAGATCAGTCAGCGATGAAAATACTTGCCGGAGCACTTATATACAGTGTCATTATGACTATGTGTGTGGATCCTGGTTCAACAGCGCCCCCAAAAGTTAGAAAATAAAACTACAGACATCACAAAACAAGCTAGTCAGGTTAATACTAAGGCTACCCGCCCAAACCCACCTTGACCCATCACACTTTAGTCAACCAAATAGGGATGTGCCTAGTTCACAGAATCGTGCACAGGGTAGTGCCAGTGTACTTCAACGACTACTTCAACCATATCAGGGACACCCATGCATACCCAACTAGGCGTAGCTGACTTCGTGCCGGTCAGATTCAGGAGTTGTATGGGGAACGAGTCATTTTTATATTCCGCAGCTGTCTTCTGGACCAGTCTGCCCAGTGACCTGAACATTGTAAACAGTGCTGTTAGATTCAAGTCCAGCCTAAAGACATGGCTCAAAAGGGACTATAATTAACCCAGATACTCAGCTAAAAGGCACCCTTACATGTTTTTATGTGTCTCTATTATGTATATGTGATGTTGTGATGTTGTGATGTCATGTCTGTATGATGCATGTCTAAGCATCTCATTCCCCTACCCCCCCCCCCTACAAGGACCACAATGGAAATAAGCTCTGAGCTTTTTTGTGTCCATCCTTGGCAGTATTTTCCTGACTGTGCTTCTGCCAAATTCATTCATTCATTCATTCATTCATTCATTCATTCATTCATTCATTCATTCATTCATTCATTCATTCATTCATTCATTCATTCATTCATTCATTCATTCATTCATTCATTCAACTATGACAAGTCATACTGGCCAGCAGTGTAAGAGTAGGTAAGGGAAATGTACAGATATAGTATCTATAGATATGTAAAAATTATTATATGTACAGACAGATGTGGATATACACGGTAAGAATATACGGTATATACAGCGTTATTGTACATGCTATCATACAGTTTTATGGGTTATATGCAGGTGTATAAGTAGGTATATAGAAGGATTATAATATGCAGGTGTGTGGTATATTCAGACAGATATGGATATATATGCAGTAAATATAAATATATAAATGTACAGTATATACAGCATTATTGTACATCATACAGTTATATGGGTAGGTAGGTGTGACCGATCGTATGTTACTCCTCTGCGTTGTTTTAAATGTCGATTCCCCCGAGTCGAACCCGGGTCGGCCGCGGGCAACAGCATACCAAGAGGTGAATTCACTTCTTGGTAACGTGTCTATGTGTCTTTAAGGGGAAGTGGGTTTAACTCGCAGTACCGCTTACTGCCACAGTCACTTCACAACACGTCCATCGTAACTGGGGTTATTACTCACGGCCCTCCATTACATAGGCTACAGTAGGAGTGTATCTCGAAATACACTGTACATAAAGTGCTGTGTTTTTTTTAAACGTTGCATGAGTTCTTCCCAACGTCCTAGTTAAACTTGATTCCCTCCCCCTCCCCCCCCCCCCCCCACTATTCTGTTCATTCCGGCACCACTGGTAATTAGCACATCATATTTTATTGAGCGGTCGTCTGGTAATCGGAAGGTTTCGATTCCGGCCCGTCCCGGCCAGCGTGTCGAAGTGTCCTTGAGCAAGACACTTAACTGCCTCTTTGAACTGCTGCGGTCAGGCAAGCGATACCGGAGTCTCAAGGCGAGCACAGAAAGACTCAGAAGAAGCTTCTATCCCCAGGCCATCAGGCTGCTAAACGAACAATGAACACCACACAACAACAACCATCAAACGCACATAGCACACACATCCACACGCACACACTCACTTTAAACAAACACACTGTAGCACCCACTCCACACACTTTATAGCACACACCCACTTTAAACAAACACACTGTAGCACCCACTCCCCACACTTTATATTTATTGATGAAGGATTGCACTACAACTCGTACACCTTACTGTAAATTGTACCTAAATTGTACCTCATCCCATGTCTGCTTTGCACTATATAGTATTGTACATTAGTACACTGCATAGTATTGTATATTATATGGTAACTCAGTTACGTCTATTCTGCATCGAACATTGTACATATGTCTATACTGAACACTGTGACCTCATTTTCTACTTCTAAATTACATGCTATACTATGTTATTTGATACTATCTTGTCTAGCACAGTCTCTGGAGCGTAACAGTAAGAAGCATTTTGTATGAAAGTATTCTGTACTTCTGTATGACAACTATTAAAGAAACTTGAAACACAGGTGGTGAAGCAGTTTGGATGAAAGCGCTATGTAAATGCGGTCCATTCGCATTTCCATGATTGCCACATTCCTTTCAAATTAGGGAGAAACAGCCATTACCAAAACACATCACTATAATGACTTTGTAAGGTGTCAAACCAAGTAATGTTTCTTCTTTTATTTTAATTTTTTTTTTGCAATACACACCACACAATCTCAGCATGTTTATGCAAATTGCCTTCATTTTACTTGTAAATTGACCGGTCTCGACCACTTCCTTGGCAGCGGTCGTTCACCGGACTCATAGGAGTAGTAATCACAGGAGGAAATGTATTCTAAGAGGCATGGTCGAGTGCCGCCATTGTTATAATTTTACCGTTACCATTGACACACACACACACACGTCAATCCTAGTGTATTCCATTTAGCGTATGCATTATTTTTTTTTGGTACGCCTTTATGACGCAACTCTGTTTTATGCTTTGCAGCCCTGAGGGAAGCCTTGAAGGATTCTGCCTTCCTCCCCCCCCCCCTCTCTCTTGCGAGCACGGCTCTCTTCGCAAACAACATGCCACCATCGGACGGACCGCCGTAAATAAAAAAAGAAAACCTATGTAGGCAGAATGAATGTTTATTTATTTCTCTCCCTGCGCTAATTACTTATTAGTGGGACACGTACGTTTTCCCTTAAGTGGTTTATACACCCCCCCCCCCCCCCCCTCTCTAAATTAATCACACCAGAGGTTCAAAGCGTTAGAGGAAGTGCTAATGGGACCCACTAACTAACACCACCACTAGTGGTGGGGAGCAGGAGGGATCCAGGGCAGAGAGGAGAGCGGGTCCTCCAGGCTGCTGCAGCTCCAGCCAGGATCAGAGGAGGAGATCGGTTCTCAATTTTATATGTGTACAAGACAATGTGAAAATAAGCCTGTTCAGAGCATATTGTACTCCATTTTATGCTGCTCACCTCTGGTGTAATTATAGCACAGCTAAACATTTTCAAACTGCAGGTAGCATATAATGATGCATTTATAGGATCCTCCTTAATAAGCTCCCAAGACGGACTAGTGCAACAAGCCATTTGTTTGTGACTAGAAATGTCCCCACCTCCCACGCTCTGCTGAGGAACGTGATGTTTAAATGTACGTGTCGACTATTAGAGTCAAAAAACAAGATAATAGGTGCCATTAGTGATTTAAAACGAAGTGATACAAGGTACTCCTCTGATTTGTGGAAACATTGGAACCGATACCTTTATGTATTTTAAAGGGGAACTATCTTATAAATGGCCTTTTTGAGTGTTTAGCATTGTTTCCTAGCTATGTGAACTTACATTAATATGATCTATGTCTCAAAATTCTCATATTGGCGCATTCTTCCAATTCTCCTCTCACAATATTCACCCTCACTGAACTGAGTCATCTGAAAATGTGATGATATGTGATGTCAGAGAGACACCGCTGCATGTTAATGTTGAGATACAAGATGAGCTCCACACAGTGGCTGGACCTGGACCTGGAGCCCAGGCTCAAAACGGCTCCAGATCTTGAGGTAGAAAAATGCTGTTTTTGAGGACTTGATTAGAAATACAAAACAATGAATAAAAAAAATATATATATTACAGAGGTGTTCCATAGACTCACCGGAATTGTGTAAAAGTGCCCAAATAGTGAAAGAAATAGTAAAATAGTTCCCCTTTAATGTATTTGAATCTATGTTGTTGGCCTTGTTTATCTTGTTATTGTATCCTTGTTGTTGTTTTGTATATATGTGTAATATCGCTGCTGGCGGGACAAAACCTCATAACTCCAAAAAAACCCAACTTTTCAGCAGATGAAAAAAAAACCTGAACACAGATTTGAGGGCGAATAGAGTTTACGAGGTTTAGACAGATGATTTGTTTAATGCTTTCCCCATGGTGTGGACTTTGTAAAACCACACACACATGGAGGATGATCTACTGAGTTGATAAAAAAAAATTTTTTTAAATATGGAGTTAGGAGGTTTTGTCCCGCCAGCAGCGATATGGACCTTGAGTCTGAAATAAAGTCTTCATCATCTAGGCAGCTCCAGCCAGGATCAGAGGAGGAGAGGGTCTCCAGGATCAGAGGAGGAGAGGGTCTCCAGGGTCAGAGGAGGGGAGGGTCTCCAGGATCAGAGGAGGGGAGGGTCTGCCGGATCAGAGGAGGAGAGGGTCTCCAGGGTCAGAGGAGGGGAGGGTCTCCAGGATCAGAGGAGGAGAGGGTCTGCCGGATCAGAGGAGGAGAGGGTCTCCAGGGTCAGAGGAGGGGAGGGTCTCCAGGATCAGAGGAGGAGAGGGTCTCCAGGGTCAGAGGAGGAGAGGGTCTCCAGGATCAGAGGAGGGGAGGGTCTCCAGGATCAGAGGAGGAGAGGGTCTGCCGGATCAGAGGAGGGGAGGGTCTCCAGGGTCAGAGGAGGAGAGGGTCTCCAGGGTCAGAGGAGGAGAGGGTCTCCAGGATCAGAGGAGGAGAGGGTCTGCAGGGTCAGAGGAGGAGAGGGTCTCCAGGGTCAGAGGAGGAGAGGGTCTCCAGGGTCAGAGAAGGAGAGGGTCTCCAGGATCAGAGGAGGGGAGGGTCTCCAGGGTCAGAAGAGGAGAGGGTCTCCAGGATCAGAGGAGGAGAGGGTCTCCAGGGTCAGAGGAGGAGAGGGTCTCCAGGGTCAGAGGAGGAGAGGGTCTCCAGGGTCAGAGGAGGAGAGGGTCTCCAGGATCAGAGGAGGAGAGGGTCTGCAGGGTCAGAGGAGGAGAGGGTCTCCAGGGTCAGAGGAGGAGAGGGTCTCCAGGATCAGAGGAGGAGAGGGTCTCCAGGGTCAGAGGAGGGGAGGGTCTCCAGGATCAGAGGAGGAGAGGGTCTCCAGGATCAGAGGAGGAGAGGGTCTGCAGGGTCAGAGGAGGAGAGGGTCTGCAGGGTCAGAGGAGGGGAGGGTCTCCAGGATCAGAGGAGGAGAGGGTCTCCAGGGTCAGAGGAGGGGAGGGTCTCCAGGATCAGAGGAGGAGAGGGTCTGCAGGGTCAGAGGAGGGGAGGGTCTCCAGGGTCAGAGGAGGGGAGGGTCTCCAGGATCAGAGGAGGGGAGGGTCTCCAGGATCAGAGGAGGAGAGGGTCTCCAGGATCAGAGGAGGAGAGGGTCTCCAGGATCAGAGGAGGGGAGGGTCTCCAGGATCAGAGGAGGAGAGGGTCTCCAGGATCAGAGGAGGAGAGGGTCTCCAGGGTCAGAGGAGGAGAGGGTCTCCAGGATCAGAGGAGGGGAGGGTCTCCAGGGTCAGAGGAGGGGAGGGTCTCCAGGGTCAGAGGAGGGGAGGGTCTCCAGGGTCAGAGGAGGGGAGGGTCTCCAGGGTCAGAGGAGGAGAGGGTCTCCAGGGTCAGAGGAGGGGAGGGTCTCCAGGATCAGAGGAGGAGAGGGTCTGCCGGATCAGAGGAGGGGAGGGTCTGCCGGATCAGAGGAGGAGAGGGTCTGCAGGGTCAGAGGAGGGGAGGGTCTCCAGGATCAGAGGAGGAGAGGGTCTCCAGGATCAGAGGAGGGGAGGGTCTCCAGGATCAGAGGAGGAGAGGGTCTCCAGGATCAGAGGAGGAGAGGGTCTGCAGGGTCAGAGGAGGAGAGGGTCTCCAGGATCAGAGGAGGGGAGGGTCTCCAGGGTCAGAGGAGGAGAGGGTCTCCAGGATCAGAGGAGGAGAGGGTCTCCAGGATCAGAGGAGGGGAGGGTCTCCAGGATCAGAGGAGGAGAGGGTCTCCAAAATCAGAGGAGGGGAGGGTCTCCAGGATCAGAGGAGGAGAGGGTCTCCAGGATCAGAGGAGGAGAGGGTCTCCAGGATCAGAGGAGGAGAGGGTCTCCAGGATCAGAGGAGGAGAGGGTCTCCAGGATCAGAGGAGGAGAGGGTCTCCAGGGTCAGAGGAGGAGAGGGTCTCCAGGATCAGAGGAGGAGAGGGTCTGCAGGGTCAGAGGAGGGGAGGGTCTCCAGGATCAGAGGAGGGGAGGGTCTCCAGGATCAGAGGAGGAGAGGGTCTCCAGGGTCAGAGGAGGAGAGGGTCTCCAGGGTCAGAGGAGGAGAGGGTCTGCAGGGTCAGAGGAGGGGAGGGTCTCCAGGGTCAGAGGAGGGGAGGGTCTGCAGGGTCAGAGGAGGGGAGGGTCTCCAGGGTCAGAGGAGGAGAGGGTCTCCAGGATCAGAGGAGGAGAGGGTCTCCAGGATCAGAGGAGGAGAGGGTCTCCAGGATCAGAGGAGGAGAGGGTCTCCAGGGTCAGAGGAGGAGAGGGTCTGCAGGGTCAGAGGAGGGGAGGGTCTCCAGGATCAGAGAAGGGGAGGGTCTCCAGGGTCAGAGGAGGGGAGGGTCTCCAGGGTCAGAGGAGGAGAGGGTCTCCAGGATCAGAGGAGGAGAGGGTCTCCAGGGTCAGAGGAGGAGAGGGTCTCCAGGGTCAGAGGAGGAGAGGGTCTCCAGGGTCAGAGGAGGGGAGGGTCTCCAGGATCAGAGGAGGAGAGGGTCTCCAGGGTCAGAGGAGGAGAGGGTCTCCAGGGTCAGAGGAGGGGAGGGTCTCCAGGATCAGAGGAGGAGAGGGTCTCCAGGGTCAGAGGAGGAGAGGGTCTCCAGGATCAGAGGAGGAGAGGGTCTGCAGGGTCAGAGGAGGAGAGGGTCTCCAGGGTCAGAGGAGGAGAGGGTCTCCAGGATCAGAGGAGGAGAGGGTCTGCCGGATCAGAGGAGGGGAGGGTCTCCAGGATCAGAGGAGGAGAGGGTCTCCAGGATCAGAGGAGGAGAGGGTCTCCAGGATCAGAGGAGGAGAGGGTCTCCAGGGTCAGAGGAGGAGAGGGTCTCCAGGATCAGAGGAGGAGAGGGTCTCCAGGATCAGAGGAGGAGAGGGTCTCCAGGGTCAGAGGAGGAGAGGGTCTCCAGGATCAGAGGAGGGGAGGGTCTCCAGGATCAGAGGAGGAGAGGGTCTCCAGGATCAGAGGAGGAGAGGGTCTCCAGGATCAGAGGAGGAGAGGGTCTGCCGGGTCAGAGGAGGGGAGGGTCTCCAGGATCAGAGGAGGGGAGGGTCTCCAGGGTCAGAGGAGGGGAGGGTCTCCAGGATCAGAGGAGGGGAGGGTCTCCAGGGTCAGAGGAGGGGAGGGTCTCCAGGATCAGAGGAGGGGAGGGTCTCCAGGATCAGAGGAGGGGAGGGTCTCCAGGGTCAGAGGAGGAGAGGGTCTCCAGGGTCAGAGGAGGAGAGGGTCTCCAGGATCAGAGGAGGAGAGGGTCTCCAGGATCAGAGGAGGAGAGGGTCTCCAGGATCAGAGGAGGAGAGGGTCTCCAGGGTCAGAGGAGGGGAGGGTCTGTCGGATCAGAGGAGGAGAGGGTCTCCAGGGTCAGAGGAGGAGAGGGTCTGCAGGGTCAGAGGAGGGGAGGGTCTCCAGGGTCAGAGGAGGGGAGGGTCTCCAGGATCAGAGGAGGAGAGGGTCTCCAGGATCAGAGGAGGAGAGGGTCTCCAGGGTCAGAGGAGGAGAGGGTCTCCAGGATCAGAGGAGGGGAGGGTCTCCAGGGTCAGAGGAGGAGAGGGTCTCCAGGATCAGAGGAGGGGAGGGTCTCCAGGATCAGAGGAGGAGAGGGTCTCCAGGATCAGAGGAGGGGAGGGTCTGCCGGGTCAGAGGAGGGGAGGGTCTCCAGGGTCAGAGGAGGGGAGGGTCTGCCGGGTCAGAGGAGGGGAGGGTCTCCAGGGTCAGAGGAGGGGAGGGTCTCCAGGGAGCTCCAGGATCAGTTTCAAGTTTCAAGTTTCTTTATTAGTTGTCAAACAGAAATACAGAATACTTTGTATGAAATGATTCTTTCTGTTTTGCTCCTGAGAGTGTGCTAGGTCAAATAAAGGTAGTATAAAACAAGTATAATATAAGTATAAAATATAAAGTCAAGTACGTAAGCAAGTGTAAACAAAACAAAAGTGTTCAATATATATATATTAGGGATGTCCGATATTATCGGCCGACCGATATTATCGGCCGATATCGGCAGTAAAATGTGATATCGGAAAATATCGGTATCGGTAAAAAAAAAAAAAAAAACAATAACAATTTTTTTTTTTTTTTTTTTTTTTTTTTAACATTTATTTAACCTTTATTTACCCAGGCAAGCAAGTAAGAACCAATTCTTATTTTATTTATTGTCAAAAGTATGCATGTTGGTTTAAAATGTTCATTTTTACTTTTTTAATGATCATATTTTGCACAGATAATGCTTACATTTAGAAAGCCTTTTGAATGCATCCAGTGAAATTATTAGTTACCTGAAATTATTCCGTTTTTTGGGGGGGAAACCCTGCATATATCGGTATCGGTTGATATCGGTATCGGTATCGGTATCGGAAATTGGAGTTGGACAATATCGGAATATCGGTATCGGTAAAAAAGCCAATATCGAGCATCCCTAATATATATATATACAATGCAGTAGAGAAGGTAATTGAGTTACAACAATATACAATACCGTAAATCCTCAAATATAGGACGGGTCTTCTATTTACCTCAGCTGCAAAGAGCACCAGGCCTTTATTAGAGAGAGCCTTATATAAGAGGCAGGCCTTAATTTAAAAAAATGACACTCATGGACATAATCCCTTCATTTGCAGACTTTTATTGCATTATTATTATTATTATTATTATTATTATTATTATTATTATTATTATTATTATTATTATTATTATTATTATTATTATTATTATTATTATTATTATTATTATTACTCATTCTCATTCTCATTCTCATTCTCATTCTCATTCTCATTATCATTATCATTATTATCATTATCATTATCATTATCATTATTATTATTATTATTATTATTATTATTATTATTATTATTATTATTATTATTATTATTATTATTATTATTATTATTATTATTATTATTATTATTATTATTTTTTTTTTTTTTTTTTTTTTTTTTTTTTCTTTTTTTTTAATACGTACATTGTCTGTCTACATTTATTTAGACTAGCATTGGTATTTAAATATTGAATGCAGTTGAGTAATTGTGGGATTAACGTAATTCACACACTGAAGTTGGAACTGTCTATACTAGGTTGTGCTAACGGTTTAGCGTGTGGTACCTTCTCGACCTCCTCCGTCGAATCGAGTTGTTTACATGCAGTAGCTTTAGCTACTAACGCTGTCATAGCATCATGATCTCTAAAGTGTCAACTGGACAACGCCAGCCTCTCCTGCCAACTGCCATATAGATAGCGAACGTTAACGTTTGCAAACGAAGTCAACGTCATCCAGCTGACACCACATACCTGTATCTAGATATTATGACAACGTTAGCTAGCGGCTAGAGCTAAAGCTAACCAGAGGGAAACGTTAATGTACGGTAGTCAGTGTAGCGGGAGGCAGCACTTGATTTCCATTGGAAAGAGTTTATCTCATTCTATATCACGGCACGAACATTTTTTAAAATACTTTTTTTTTCGACCTTATATTAGAGCCCGGCCTGTGTTTGTCTAAATGCATCAACCCCCCCGCCATTATATGAGGCCCCTCCTTTATCGGAGGTCCCTCCTCTATTTGAGGATTTACGGTATACAATAGCTTAGCTTGTGGTGCTTGTGAGGAGAGAGGTTCTGGATGAATGAATGAATGAAGTTTATTTTTCGGTGTTGTTACAGACAAATCAAACACACCCGTGTGGACTTACCAAAAATTAAAATAATAATAGTAGATAATTGTACATATTCAAGGCAAGCTCACACACAAAATCCAAAATCAAAGGAATAGGCTGAAGCACATGCTTATTTTTGCCTATCCTTTACAAATTCTTAAAAACTAAATATATTTTAATATAAGAAAGAAACACTTAAAATATGATGCAAGATATTTTGAAAGAAAAAACAAATGTTTGATGTTTTACTCAAAACTGTACTCCTGAATTATTTTATCCTTCAATAAGGCTTTTTTAAATCTCCCCTGAGAAGTACACAACTTCAACCCGTCACTATAAGGCTATGCCATAATTCAACTCCCAAAATTGAAACACATCTAGCTTTTACATTAGTTCTTACCTCTTTACATGTTTTAAGAATACACAACTTTCTTAAATTATACTTTCCTTCTCTTGGTTGAAAGAGACATTGAATACAAACTGGTAGGCTTTTACTCTTAGCACGTAAATTTTTTTTCCAAGGGTTTTATGTACACCATATCTACAAATGTGAATGTGCAGGACAACTCCAGCCAGGATCAGAGGAGGATGGGTTCTCCAGGAAGCTCCAGCCAGGATCCACAGGAGATCTTCCTGCCGGTCCAGGAGGAGGAGGTGGTCGGAGATCAAACTACATGCTAATGCGAGGCCAGATGTTTTGACATCATTAGCTCCTAACGTGTTGCCGCCTTTTGACGAGACTTGAAAAATCGAGACAAATTGCCCTCATTACCTACCGTTTCTAATGGTCTATATTGGGGATTACTTCTAAGCTAAGGATTTCAGTGCATTGTGACGGTACATTAATATCATGTGAGGCACATTACTACATATTATAATGAAATTAAAGCCGCATTAACTTCAGATTTTCCTTCAGGCTCCGATGGGACAGGGGGGGACCGTGTATACTCTAAACGCTAAATTATTTGCTTATTCTGTGTAATTGTTCGTGGTTAAGTCCACACAGGCTTATTTCAAATAATAGAGGGGGGGGGGTATCTTTAGTTAATTCAATTTGACTGTATCTCAGGACAACAAAACACAGAAATACATAAACGTATGTTTATGTCGGCCTTGCCGTTTTCAGCCTGCGTGGATAAGATAAGATATTCCTTTACTACTTTTTCCTTTCATGCTTCTAACACCAGTAATGCCTTTCAACTGATGCTATTGCTGACGCTCAAGGTGCTTCCATCTTTTGCTGCATTTAATAAAAAAGTATGATCTCCGACCACCACTATGTGTCGATTAGTCTTAGCTGATAAAAAAAAAGTGTATCCTCATTTATTGTATCTGTATGACATTTCTGATAAACGATGTCTTGTTTTGTTAGCTTTTCATTGCCGTAAATGAGGGTACGCTCAGTGTCTTACGAGTTGAAATGAAGGTTGAATAATAATAATAATGCAGGACCTCTTTAGAGAGAGGTCTTTATTCGGCATGCAACGACAGGAACACACACACACACACACACACACACACACACACACACACACGTCTCTCATGGTCGCCGATGCGATTGAGCTCTGCTCTTAACCCATCCCGTCGTCCTTCCCCCCCCAAGGGCTGCCGGGAGCAGACAGGGCGTCGGCGAGGGTCGCGCCCCCCCGCGACCAATCCAAGTGCTCCTGCCCGTCTTCGTCTAGGACCCGACAGCATGTTTCTCTTATCGGGGCGGGGGGGGGGGGGACCTTGCAACCACGGGGAGAGAACATGCAAACTCCACACAGAAAGGCCGGGGAGATACCCCACCTGGGTTCTTGGCAACGTGGAAAACTGGTCCCCAAGCGGGAATCGAACCCTGGACCTCCTTGCTGTGAGGCGACAGTGTTAACCACCACACCACCGTGCACCGTGCACAAATGCACGTGTCACAGCAGCATGGGGGAGGGGAGGTACTGTACAGGTATGGGCAGGGTAATAGTAGAAAGACATACATATAGGCAATCAAATTTGATCTGAATATAAGGCTGGGAAAAATACCTTTCAGTATTCAGCAGCTTTACAATGGAACCAGCTACCATCTCAGATCAAAGAAATCGTCACGATTAGGCATTTTAAAAGAGCAGTGAAGGGATGCTTGCCTAGCCGGCCAACAATTTTAAACTGAAGCAGTTTATTTTGTATATGTGTTGTTTTATATTGTAGTGTAGGAGTTTTATGTATTTTTTTTTATCTTAAGTGTTTATTGGAATGAAATGTTGTTTGAATGTGTTTTCTGCACCTTGCTGAGCCCTACCTGTGCCGACTATCGCTGTGACAGACGAGGCCCCAATTGGGTTTTAAATCCTGTGTGTATTTTTAACATCTGTTTAAATTAGTTCATTCATTCGTAAAAATATGAGAAAAGAGAAGAAAAAAGAAAGCGTCCCACTTCCTGAGATCATCGAGTCGCGGCTCGACACTCAAAAGACTGCCGATATGCAGCTGTCAAAGACTGACCGTGCTTCAGCACAGCGATGCATTAATCACACATCGTGTGCCACATCGGTGACAGAGAAACAGTGACGTGGCTGAGGCAAGGCCCCCGGCGGGGCAACAGGCCAATGGGCTCATCCCTCCAAATGGCAGGCGATGATAACCCTCTTGTCTTCCGCTCAGAGATCCGCACCCATGGAGGGGGCTGCGGTCGCACGGCTGGATGGGTGTGCTGTGGTTTGTGTGCTTACTGTAGATCGTAGGGGGGGCACACAGGGTCAAAAAGCTATCCAAACAAGCAGATGACACTGGGAGGTTGCTGTGCTTGTGCTGGGATGGATGGATGGATGGGGGGCCGGGGAAATGCACTTGGATTCATGATTAATCCCAACACAGTATCGTCAAAACGCGTAAATGAAGTACTAATTGGCGAAAAGGTACAGACTGTACGTTATGTTATAGCAATATAGTTATTATGTTAAAGTATATATTTACATTTTCTATCTACGCAAGTCCAAAACAAACGACCGGGAGTCAAACTATAACTAATGATTGTCGTCACCCTCCCACCCTGATACAAACACAGCTCTCACCACTAGACCAAGACACCCACCCTGATACAAACACAGCTCTCATCACTAGACTAGGACACCCACCCACCCTGATACAAACACAGCTCTCACCACTAGACTAGGACACCAACCCTGATACAAACAGAGCTCTCACCACTAGACTAGGACACCAACCCTGATACAAACACAGCTCTCACCACTAGACTAAGACACCCACCCTGATACAAACACAGCTCTCACCACTAGACTAAGACACCCACCCTGATACAAACACAGCTCTCACCACTAGACTAAGACACCCACCCTGATACAAACACAGCTCTCACCACTAGACTATACAGTAGGACACCCACCCTGGTACAAACACAGCTCTCACCACTAGACTAGGACACCCACCCACCCTGATACAAACAGAGCTCTCACTACTAGACTAAGACACCCACCCACCCTGATACAAACACAGTTCTCACCACTAGACTAAGACACCCACCCTGATACAAACACAGCTCTCACCACTAGACTAAGACACCCACCCTGATACAAACACAGCTCTCACCACTAGACTAAGACACCCACCCTGGTACAAACACAGCTCTCACCACTAGACCAAGACACCCACCCTGATACAAACACAGTTCTCACCACTAGACTAAGACACCCACCCTGATACAAACACAGTTCTCACCACTAGACTAAGACACCCACCCACCCTGATACAAAAACAGCTCTCACCACTAGACTAAGACACCCACCCTGATAAAAACACAGCTCTCACCACTAGACTTGACACCCACCCACCCTGATACAAACACAGCTCTCACCACTAGACTAAGACACCCACCCTGACACAAACACGGCAATACTACTACTTTAGCCACTGTTTCCACAAGCATAACCAACACTGCTGTCAGGACAACCGGTCTCCCCACACCCAACCTCGCTAAACAATATGGCCATTGCACGTGAAGTAACAATTTATGTTCATATGGCCAATAGATTTGATATTATAGTGTATTTTTGAATAGTTGTTTCGACAGTATTATAGCATTATTCAGAATGGCTAGTTGACCACAGTTTGGCTTGACCTTTGCAGACCTGATTAAGTTGACACACACACACACACCCACACACTGTCTCACCATAGCTGTCAACATTGGGATTTCAAAATACGTACAGGTTTTAGCCACGCCCCTTCTTCTGGCCCCGCCCCCTCAGCCCGCCCCCTCCCACCCGGCCCCGCCCCCTCCCAATGGAGCTGCCTCGTCGCTGCCATCTGCTGGTCAAAACAGGTATTATTTTGTTTTCCTATGTAGAGTGTAAATGCTATAAAAATACAGTAAATTACCTTTTATCAAAATAACCATTAAATAAAGGTTGTAATCTGTAAATGCATTTGATTTTACTGTAATTTGACAGTATTTGGAAACCATAGATGCCAGACATTTAGTTTTCTTGCAGCTTTTTTTCTTACAGTCTACAGTCAGTGAATCCTAAATCTCCACTAGGCAACCACTTATCACTCAGTCCAACAAGGACTGGGTGAACTAGTTGCTACATTAAATTAATCAGATACCTGGTTGAAAGTGAAATGCTGTGAACATCCCTGCATTAAGTGTAAGACAAATTCAGTATAAATTCAGTTTTAGTAGTAGCATTAACATGTTCATATTTATTGAAATCTTACAATTCATACATAAATGTTATGAATTGAAAATGGGGGAAGAAGTCCTCTGGTCTGCATCCCCTTAACAATTGTGTATTGCACATCACTGTAGGCTACATATTAATACGACAACTCAAGAAGAATCAAGAGGTTTATTTGTCACATAGTGAAATGCAGGTGGTCACGCCCGCATTGATTGTGCAAAATGCAAAAAATATAGCTAGCAGGATATGCATGATAAAAAAAGACATGCCATGTTCATGAAAAACTGGATCCCATGTACACTACAATATACAATTGTAACTCTGTATCGAAACTATACAATACCTTCTTCCTTTTAAAGTGACATTTTGTGCACATTACAATAAAAATAGGTAACAAAAGATATGCATGATAAAAAAAGACATGCCATGTTCATGAAAAACTGGATCCTATGTACACTACAATATACAATTGTAACTGTATCTAAACTATACAATACCTCCTTCCTTTAAAGTGATCTGTACTGTACATACATCTGATGTATTGTATATTACTATTGCACTTTACTGTTACATTTGCACTCTGGTTGGATGCCAAATGTCTTCGTTGTACTGTATAATGACAATACATTTTAATCTAATCTAATTAGACTGATACTTCATGCGCGGGGGGCTCTTGCTTCGGCCAGGGACCTGTTGTAGATATACGTTGCAGACTTCGCATTTTTCAACACCTTCTGAGAAGGAGTGTATTTGTCAGCTGGACCAGTGTGATTGATCTTGCATGACAGTAGAGCACAAACAGTACTGTTGTCCAATGCCAGTCTGTTTTCTGTGACAATCTTCTTCACCATACTGAATACCCTTTCAGAGCTGGCATTGCTGTGTGGAATGCATAACAGAGCCTTCATAAGTCTCGCCAGCTCACTGAACTTCAAGTCCTTGCCTAGAAGGCCCCAAAATCTGTCGATTCTGTCTTCTTGGGGGAGCTGCTCGGTCTGGTATAGGGCGAGTTCCTGTGACAGCAGATTCAGATCGAAACTCAACTGAGGGAACAGGGCTCCTAGCCTTTTCACTGTAAAACAAAACCATACAATACATTATACAATACAGTCAAAGTATCTTGCTGTCTTCAACTGGAAATTATAATTCTATTCTAACTGGAAACTGTTGCTAATATCTACCCGTCTTTAAAAAAGGGTTATTACATGGCGTTTTCACATTCGCCAAAATGCTTGATTGTGATTGGTCAATAGCGCTCGGTTGCCCATAGCAGCGGCCAATTATTTCTCGATAACTGACCGCTGGCATGGGCAACGCGCAATAATGACAGCTGATACGGGTAACGGAGCGCTATTGACCAATCACAATCAAGCATTTTGATCGCCACTAGATGGCACCATCTACCAGGCTATGCACAGCTCAATGCATGTTGTGAGGAGCCACAGAAGTTATCTTAAACTATTTCTATACCTGTCATTTGAGTTATGTCAAGCCGCAATGCAGGGTCTAGCACTGCCAGGTCCTTCAGGAGTTGGGAGTCGATTGGAAAGCAGGTGATCATCTTTCGTATAGTTGCTTCATAGAAGGCTCTTACAGTTCTAAAACAAATCATATTCATTAGTGTCATTTCAGGGCACACAACAGACTTCTCAAGTTGAGATCATAACTACAATAATAATATACTCACTGAAAGATTTTCTTCCTGGCTGAGACAGGGATGTCTGCCTGTTTTACATATGGTTGTAACGTCGTCATCACACTCCACAGCTATGGCACCTGTTGAGCAAAAGAGTCCATTGATTAGATTTGATTGTCCTTTATATTAGCAAACAGTATTATTTATAGATCCTTTTCACAGCAGCCATTTAACAGAAGGCAGGGTAAACCTAGGCTAGTAGTATATTGTCTATTCATTAGTAACGTTAGCTGCTAGCTAGTCTGTGGCTAGCAATGAAAGCCACAAAATGGGGGAGGGGAGGGGACCCTCATGTAAACAAGACGAGTCTCTCTGGCCTGCATCCCCTTAACAATTGTGTGTTGAGCTGTACTGTATTGTACCCATTCTGCAATCTGTTAATACAATTATCTGTTAAATAAAGTTTTTCATTCATTATCTTACCTTTGATGAGTTGTGTCATTTTCGTTTTCCCAGCCGAGTACTTCTGAGGAATGTCATAACCTTTGGGAAACATATCTGATATGCTCCGGTTGAACACGTCGCAGAAAGTGAAGGAACTGTTCGTTTGTGCAATAATCATGGCCATTTTAACTTCAGCTCTGGTGACTAGATCAGCCTCTGTTGTATTTCTCGTCACGAACGTAGTCATAACACGGGCATTTGTCATACCTTCTATGCCTCGCTTGTGTTTCGCTGATTTGTCATGCTGACTGACGTCGTGTTTTCCTCCGGTAAAACCGTGAGTGTTGACAGCTATGTGTCTCACCCCCACCTTGGAACCCGTTTTGTTGCAAACCTGATGAACGAAAGAGGCACACAATAGATGCATGTGACACACACACACACACACACACCCACACACTGTCTCTGTCAGAATGCAGGTAGGTGAATTCCAATGGGTGAAGGCAATCACAGAGACAGAGAGTGTTTACTCATGAACAGGTTCGACTTTAATAGTAAGAACACAGAGTAAATTCTAAGAGAGAACAAGTGCTAATAGCACAAGTGGAAAATAAGGTAAATGGGAGCTTATTGGAGGTCCAGAGTAGAACCGTCCGCGTTATCCCCGAACGCAATTAGTGAAGACCTGACAATGGACAAGCAGAAGAGAGGTATGTTACATAGACACCAAATACCAACATTCCACACACACACCCGTGACAGCCAATCAGGAACCACCCCTAAGTGACAGCACTAATTGACAGGGAAATGACAGGTGACAAGCCCAGTGACATATGCCAGGAATGTGGGTGGTCACCGACCGAGGTCGGTGTCCAGAACGTAACAGTCTCACCCCCACCCAGGAACCCTGTTTTGTTGTAGACCTGATGGACGAGAGAGACACACAATAGATGCATGTGACACCCACACACACACACACCCACACACTATCTCACCCCCACCCAGGAGCCAGAATGAATAAATTACCATGTTAATGTCTAGAACGAAAGTCAGCCTTTGTGATCAAATACATGTATTGTCATTATGCTATGTGGACCAGTCGACTCCAGTAGGGGAGAGTGAGGTAAGGAGTGCCAAGGGGGCGGGGCATGTAGTTCCACCCCTGTTATCTATAAAACCATAGAAGAAGTTGGTAATGTGACAACATATTTTTGAAGAGGCATCCATTTCACTCAACCTGCAGAGAAGGGAGACACCTGGCTTGAGAGGTAAGCACATTTATGTTCAAAAAACTGTTTTTTGCCCTCCAAAGTAAAATTTGTATGATCAAGGTTTTTTTATTGCTGTGTTTGAACAATTATAGACAACTTTTAAAACAGTTCACACATGTTTTAGTGCTTTAGTAAGCTACACCATGAGTCTATACAGTTAGCATGATGCTAGCTCAAAACAGCTGGGAGGTGATTTGTGCCAAAGGGCCTGGGTTAAGTTGTGCCAGGTGTTCTGTTTGTTAAGGTTTAGGTTTAGGTTAGGTTTACTTTATTTGTTCAAGGGGGACAGTGTACATTAATAAAACATTTTACAAATGTAAATGCACCCAATTTTAGCCAAAAGGCTCATTTCCATTGGCAGTCCCCCTGCCAGAAGGTACAGGCTAAAATCCTGTGTAAAAAAAGGGTTAGCAATAAAAACAGAATAAAATCAAGATAAATACATTAGAATAAAAACACAACAAAAGCACATAGACATAGTAGGGATACAGGTCACAATACAGTCATGGACACAAGGACAGAGCACATCATGACATATTAAGAGACCCAGACATAGACAGACGCACCATATCCACACACACATATACACATACAGACACCTCAGTGTTGACAGTTCTGATTTTCAATGAGCCATTCCCTAACCCTGCACTTGAATGAATGGTATGATGTGGACACTCTAATTGTTTGAGGAATTGAGTTCCATTGGTGGGATGCTCTGTATGAGAAGACGGCCTGGCCAAATACACTTTTTTTGAAAGGGATTGTACAGTCCCCCCTTGCCGCACCTCTAGTGTTCCTGGTTGAGGCAGACTTGAGGTAAAAAGTGGCACTACTCACCCCCACTCTCCCCTACCAGGTACGGGGGTCGAGAAAGTGTTTAAATACTGAGCAGTCTCGACATTAGGACACACACGACAGAACCAAACTGTCCGTGTCACTGAAAGATTATTTTGTATCCTGTGAATTTGCTGTATTGGGCTGAATGCCCTGCTGAATAAATCAACTGAGAACCTCAAGCCATTGACTTTCAAACCTGTATCCAGCATCTGCTTTCTTGCCTTGAAATTGGTCATTTCATAATTGTTGTTTACAAAGTCACAGCTGATTTGTAACCTCACACGCATTGTGACCTCAATGGAAACACCCACTCAATCACCACCTTACCCTACTGCCCTCCGGGTGCAGCAGGTACAGAGCTCTGGGGAGCCTGTACCTGATCCCACACAGCCATAGCCACCTTGAACAATAGGCCTCACTGAACAGGGCTGAATGTATACCGTTATCCGTCATTGTATGTTGTTACTGGGTGTTGTGGGGTGTAGCTCCAGATTCTGGGCCCCATGAAAGAATGTATTTGTCGGCCCCCAGTGAATGCGAGCACGTGCGCGAGCGGAATTTTTTTTGGCCATTTTTTTATTGATGAAAACGCATAATATGGTTTTTACCTATACATTCGGATCAGCAGTTCAGCACCTGCACTGTTGGTGGGTGAGCCTAGTAAAGGATGTCGCATTGCGTTCATCTTCAATGAATGGACCAATGCAATAGTCTACCAAAGCCCCCCCTCTCTCTCTATATATCTCACACACACACACACACACACACACACACACACACACACACACACACACACACACACACACACACACACACACACACACACACACACACACACACACACACACACTTCAGAAACAAACATAGTATCAATGAGAGCATCAATAATACACCTGAGTGATGTCTAGTAAAAAAAAAAAAAAAAAAAATGGGCCCCCCCCCCAGTGCTGGGCCCTTGGAATCATCCTAAGCTACCCCCCCCCCCCCCCCAGCTACGCCCCTGGACTGTTTGCTACTGATGTATGTACTGTTGTCTGATGAGTACATATCCCCCCCTGGGGATGATAAAGTCTAAGTACAGTTTATTTATACGGATAAACAGAGTTCCTTATTATCAACAATGGCACGCGGCGTAGCCTGTAAGCAGTTTAAAACATGCATAACTTATAATTATAATGTGTATACATCATTAGCGGAGAAACTGGCACATACACATGCATTTTGCATCCGAAGGCACAAGGACACACACAAACAACGCACATCACACACGCCGTCACCGTACACAAAGCCTAATCTAATCATCCAGAAAATGCACATTTTTGCAAACTAAGACACAAAAACGTACAATCCAGTGCACACTGCGCAGGTTATCACCGCGTGAGTCATGCGCGTCAAGGAGAAATGCGAGCGCGTGTCTGATTTTGCCTTTTGTTCGCGGAACAATGTTCTGTAACACGGATGCGCGTGTAGCCATGTTCTCATTTACACTGACGATTATTTTTTTTATCATATTTTTTTTATTATTTTCTCTTTATTTGTTTCTTCTTCATAGAATATTAACCCATTTAGACCTAAAACGCATTTTAATAATGCATTATACAGCCTGCATATAGACACACACATGTGTTTCCCGGTTTCAATGGGTAAAGCATGACACCACAATATACAGTAATAATAATAATAATAATAATAATAATAATAATAATAATAATAATAATAATAATAATAATAATAATAATAATAATAATAATAATAATAATAATAATAATAATAATAATAATAATAATAATAATAATAATAATAATAATAATAATAATAATAATAATAATAATAATAATAATAATAATAATGGGGCGCCAGAGTGGCGCACCACGTAACGCACTGCGGTGCAACACGGCCGTCCTGGGTTTGACTCCCGGACCTGGCGACCTTTGCTGAATGTCCTCCCCCCATATCTTCTACTATCCTTCCTCTCTGCCGGGTCTGTCCAATAAAGCAATAAAATGCCCCAAAAATTATCTTAAAAAACAAATAATAATAATAATAAACAGAACAACATTAGACAATAATGATAATAACAATAGTCAAGTCTATTCAACTAGTCGAGGTCAGCCTTAGCTCAGAGTGCAAATCACTGTCTTTGCAGAGTCGGGGTCTGAATTCTCTCCCAGCACGCCATGCTGTTGCTGTTGTTGTTGTTGTTGTTGTTACTACTGGCACATTCTTCAGCTCAATGAACATTCTTGAATGTGGTTTTTTTTTATTATCTTTTTTATTCGTTGACAGCCCTAACCTTGACAGATGAAAATCTATTCGGTGACGGCACACCACATATCATTTGGTGACAGCACAGCAAACAACCACCAACATTATTCTTGTGATTTGCAAAGGAAATCCACATATTTCCTCATTCCTCTTCTATCCAACTCATGTTCAAAAACTTTTCTCACAGGAAAAGACAAACGCAATTATTTACCGAACTCAAAAAAAGCTTAAAATGTTTTTCTAATTATCTTCACATAGAAATGAAACGGAAAACCCAATTATATCTTAAAAAGTGCTCAAATAAAGTGACAAACCCACGTACCTGTCTGTCATACTAGCTCTGTCGTGGTCAAATAACGAAGGTTATCCTATAACCCTAGTTATATGATTGGCGTAGCTGTCTGCTTCGCCTATGGGGAATACACTCAGCGCCTGTGCACGTTCAATGAAGACTTTTCACATGTACCTTTTTATTTGCCCGACCACGCCCACCTCCAGCCACTCAAAGCCCAGGTGTGCGGTCTACTTCTTCCTTCCGAGTATGAATTTTCGGCGAAACCCAGCCAAGGGTCCTCAGGGCTGCGATTAAAGCAGACAGCTACGCCAATCATATAACTAGGGTTATAGGATAACCTTCGTTATATATCATTGGCTACGCTGTCTCCTTCGCATATCAGACAACGGGCGAAGCAGGGCCGTAGCCCCGACAAATGCACCCCCTGAGGTCCCTTTCACGACTATCAGAAAAACATGGGGTGGGGTCCGACCCCATCGCGCCTCCTAACGAGGAGCGGAGAGAAGGACACCAATCATACACAGTGGGGCGCAGTTACCCCAAAACGCACAAGGTGAGTAGATCTTGCGAAAAACCGCCATCTACCCCACCATGCACCCCGCCAGCCGCCCGGCAGCGGGATGCAGAAGGGGTTCCAGCTCTAAGAGCCACACTTCTCTACAGAGGCGGGGCCCCCGGCCATGGCCGCGAGATAGAACCCCCCCGAAGGATCCGATGAGGACCAAAAAGTCCTCACCCGGATTCATGACAGCGCCCTACCCCCCCCCCCCCCCTCCCCCCCCCCCCAGGGCCACCGTGCTCCCTATCGAACCGAGCGCAGAGAGAGGGAGTGTGCATGTGCTTGACCGACGAGCCACAGAGGGCTGACGGCAAGCCCGCCTCACCCATTCCCAAGCCGGAAGCTCTGAGGCAGCTGCCAGTGAGCCTCCCGGAATGGTGGGGCCTACACCCACACTTAAAAAAAAAAAAAAAAAACTGGATCCGTAACATTGTCCAACCAATCCTCCTGGTTTTCATGTTCAAGCACCGCCGCCGGCGGGCTGTCATCATCGCGGTCTGCCTCAGAGTCAGAGTCATTCGTGTTGGTGTTGGGGCTGGGCTGTGGAGATGCGGCGGGCGTATACGAACAGGTGGCAGCCACTGGTGGTGGTGGGCCGGCTGAACTAGAGGCTGCCGCTGCCTCTTCTCTGTCGCTAGCATCAAGAATAATAACGTTAGCATTCTCGTCCTCTCTGCCCGCGGCGCCTGGCTCAGCCTCTTTAACGTTGCTGCTACTACTAGTGCTAGCCAGGGGGCTATCCTCCTCCTTACGTGACGGGG
Source organism: Notolepis coatsorum (assembly GCF_963971535.1). Taxonomy (NCBI): domain Eukaryota; kingdom Metazoa; phylum Chordata; class Actinopteri; order Aulopiformes; family Paralepididae; genus Notolepis; species Notolepis coatsorum. Next base: position 6,755,029 of record NC_140182.1, read on the forward strand.
TGAAAAAAGTTGAGATAGTCGGTATGCTTTGCCAAAGTAACGCGCTCTTTCTGTCCCTTTCCTGTTTAGATTTTAACTTAGCAGCTCCGCTTTCCCACCGTTTAACTTTTTTTATCCATGTTTTTTGAGTCTCATATGATCATACAGTACTACTCGAGTCTTAGCCTACTTGATCAACTTGCAAGTGCAATTCTCGCGGTCAGTGGTCACCTGACCTGACCTGACAGTGACCCCTGGACCTGGACGTCAGTGTCACGTAGACTCAACGTCTCTCACCCCTCATTATCAAACAATCAATCATATTTTTATTTGCAATACAAAATGTTTTATAAAAATAGATAGAGAAGAGATGAGATGATACTAGTAGTCACTATAGATGCTGTGAAAGTAAACGTTGGATGAGGATCTGATTATATATATATTTTATTCGTATTTCTTTTATTTTTTTTACTAGTGTGTAGTAGGGGTGTAACATACTGTACCGCCTCAATGTGGTCCTCCGGTACAGTACAGGCTGTGCACCGAGCGATTGCAACGGTATGGAACCTTTTTTTGCTGAACTTAAATCCCCCCGGCCCTAATATAACGTGCACAACTAACCGGATGTTGTTTGTTCATTCCACGCAGCGCGCAGCTACACTGAACGAGAGCTGTAATTCAGCATAGCATATTAGCCTTAGTATGGCGAGTCAATACTAACTGACAAGCCAGAGCCATGTCATTGTTCAACTTTATTGCGAACGTTATCACGCATTTGAAACGGCATCACCCGAATGTGAATATCACTGTCTGGTACACGGAAGAAACATATCCTATTGCAAACCCAGCTCCCTGTTGCAATCCGTTGCATTCAAGCAGCATCTCGCTATTAATTCACACCGGGCCAAAGCAATAACAAGCGCCATATGTGTCTTTATAGCAGCAGATCTGCGACCATACTCCGTTGTCGAGAACACTGGGTTTAAGCACATGTTAAAAGTAATATAGCCCGCTACCTAGTTCCCTCTCGTCATTAGGGGGACCTAATGTGAAAGACAAACGTCTTTCTCTGGTCTGCATCCCCTTAACAATTGTGTGTATTGAGCCGTACTGTATTGTACACATTCTGCAATCTGTTAAATAAAGTTTTCATTCATTCATTCATTCATTCATTCATTCATTCATTCATTCATTCATTCATTCATTCATTCATTCATTCATTCATTCCGTATTTCAGCCAGCAAGTCAAACCACCAGCTCTGTATAAACTAGGGCTCCCCTTTCATGACTGTGATGCAAGCCCTGCCCCTGTATTCAAGCATCACAGTCATGAAAGGGGTTATGTATAAACAAGCACACGCTACAGTTGTCCACGACTTATCCTCCAAGGCATCTGCTATATAATAATCTTCAGATTTACTTAAGTGTTATTTGTAGGTTACAGCAGTAAGCATTAGTTTGCTCAGTCAATTATGGCTAATTCGTTTTATATTGTTTAATACAGTTAAATAGATAAATAAAAAGCATTTTTTTTTATTGCTGTTTTTACCTCAAACGGAAAACCTCAAACTCTTATGAAGAGGAGAAAAAATATTCAAGATTAGCCACTTGCAGACGGCAGGGTGTGACGTACTGTATATTTTAGTTGATGAAATATTTTAGTTGACTAAATATTTTTGTTGATGAAATATGTTTTCATTTCAGTGTCACAGTATGACATCGATCTCCAAAATACGAGGGGCATCCAATTTTTTTTAAATAAGAGTTAAAAAAAATATATATATATATTTGGGGCCTCTAGTGACAAGGGGCCTCCAAAAAAAATAAAATAAAAGTAAGAAAATAAATAATAATAATTTGGGGCCTCTAGTGACGAGGGGCCTCCAAAAGGCCTCTAGTGACGAGGGGCCTCCAAAAGGCCTCTAGTGACGAGGGGCCTCCAAAAGGCCTTGAGTGACGAGGGGCCTCCAAAATAATAAAAAATAAAAGTAAAAAAAAAAATAATAATAATTTTGGGCCTCTTGTGACGAGGGGCCTCCAAAAGGCCTCTAGTGACGAGGGGCCTCCAAAATAATAAAAAATAAAAGTTAAAAAAATAATAATAATAATTTGGGGCCTCTTGTGACGAGGGGCCTCCAAAAGGCCTCTAGTGACGAGGGGCCTCAAAAAAATATATATTTTAAATTATTTTATTTTATTTTATTATTTTTTTGGAGGCCCCTCGTCACTAGTTAATTCGGCCCTGCCTACAGGTGACCAGTACAGCAGAGCATGGCTGACACCCGGTGGACACTAGGATAAGACCGACCCCGCCCGGCGCGACCAAGGCGAGTCCTGTGTCCCCTAACGCAGCTGTAAAACAGACAGGGGGTGTGCGTCCTGGCTTTAAGTCACAGAGACGCTAGAGCAGGGGTGGGCAATTAACTTTTACAAGGGGCCACATGAGAAACCTGAACTGTGTTGGAGGACCGAACCAATGATAACTTGAACTTAAGTCTGCTCAATATTCATTATCTCCCATAGTAAAAATTTACCGCGGGCCGGACACGGATGCCCAAAGGGCCGGAAGTGGCCCGTGGGCCGTAATTGCCCAGGTCTGCGCTAGAGGGACTGACCGCCCGAGAGCAGCATTCCACTGCCCCCCCCCCCCCCTGTGACCACAGGCCTGCCCCGTCACCCTCTCTTGGGGGTCTCTGGCTGCGTCTAACCAGACAAGCCCTCTCACCGAGCCCCCCAGGGGTTACAGGGACCTACAGGCTGACCAATACCTTAGTACTGTCAGCCCGGGGACGAGGGAAACCTACATAAAAAACCCTCCTTCCCATCTGTACACATAGAAAACGCAGCTTCTATGCTGTTCCGACAGATCCGGGGGCGTGCCCGGTTCCTAACGGCAGTGTTGAAAAACACCCGGAACCCGGGAGCACTGACCTCTAATTACCAATACGTTAGGCCGTAGGGAGGCAGAATAGGCCCACTACCTCCCCACCGTATTGGGCCGGTACCCCACGATAGAGGGAGTCGGCGAAGTCCGCCACGTGAGATGTGACACAGCCAAGTGGCCGAGGTCCCACATCAATGATTGACCAACCAATTGAAAACTACCTTTTCAATCCAACTTAACAGCTTGGAGAACGGGTACTCCACCGCACGCTCAACACACACAGCTGTAAAAGACGATCAGAGATTTGGAACTCAGTCTAAACCCTCTACTCGTCATCCACTCACATACGAGTCGGGGAGAAAAACACAGCACAGTACCACTGTGCGTCTTTCAACGCCATATTCGAATGACAAGCAGGGCCACCCTGTGTGGGCAGACGTCATCCCCCTTTGCAGCAGTAGGGGGGGCTGTCTAACAGGCCATACCGAGGATGGAAACCTTCACCATGCCTCCTCCCAAAATCGACCGATCGGGAGACATGCGTGGCATGGGTCTGAATCACTCCCCCCCGTTCTCACAGAAAACGGGGGCAGACCCTTCAACCGGTCCCCATTACTGGGACCGGAAAATTGACCTATTTCGCCAACAAAATTTAGAATGAAACCGATTTTGTCTGGCCGTCATGGCTGTGACACCTGCTGTATCACAGCAGAGCCAGAAACAGAGCAAGACGAAAAAGGAATCTTGAATAAACAACCCGAACCGGGGAGGTGCGCACGCAACGTCCAATCCCCACCCACCGGCTTTCCCACCCTCTAACACTGCCAATTGTGTTAGTATGACGGCCGGCCAAGCTGGTAGCAACGCAGAGAGCTGGGCTCGATACCAGCATATCCTGCGTTAGTGGGGAGCGCCTTGCCCACTGCGCCACCCAGCCGCACCTGCCAGTTCCCGTTCTTCAAATGAAAAGAATGGAACTCCAAGCACTGCTCGCCATTCTCCGGTCTAAACGCCAGGGGGCAGCGGGTTCAAAGCGCATTTCAATAATAATAGGATGGACGGCCACTGACCAAATCCAACACATCAGACAGTCACTTTTCTCTACTGAAAAAGGACACGCTGATGGAAAAGGCCACATCAGACATGGTAACGGAGGAACCAGTGACGGTATATGGCCTTAACGGCCCCTCATACATTCCCCATCCTCATCAACACGAGTGGGGAATGTGAAGACACTTGCATGGCCCAGCGCGGCACTTCACTCTGTTAACATGGCGCGAGCCAGCATGACATATAGATTGACATGATATCGATTGGAAATCGCATCAACAGATTGCGGAATGCGTACAATGTAGTACGCCTCAACACACACAATTGTTAGGTGGCTGTAGCCCAGGGCAAGGCATAGGGCGGAATCCACAGAGAATGGATTGCGCGAAGCAAATTGCTTCCGTGGAGCCTGCTCTGCGCCTGCGAGCTATCCACAAAAGCACATTGCTCGATGAGATACCAGCGCAGACACGCCCAATATGTGTAGCTTGCGAGCAGTCTGCACTCTGCACTCCTGACAGCACTCTTGGCAGAAATGTCTGTGTCAAAATGTAGCACGCTGTCAAGTTTAGCGCACTGTCCAAAAAAAGAAAAGAAACTAGAAATCAAGATGGAAAGCAGTAAAAAGAAACCTGCATTCAAAACCAACAACGGCAAACGACACATGCCATTCCTTCGAATGTGGAGAGATCTAATTCTCAATTTTAATCTGTATTTAACCTTTATCTATTCGGTGAAGACCAGTTATTCTAATTAAAGAATTTACATTATCTATCTGTCCCACTTTGTCCCACCAAAATCTTACTGTTGTCCTGATTTTGCACTCCTCTATACATTATGAAGTAAACGAAATACAATACAAAATGAACGGAATACTAAAGAAAATAGATCTTATGAGTTATGAACAGTATCTAACTTGTTCGAGAAATATAAAGCCGCGTGCTAATAGCCTTCGCAACGCGTGATTTAGAAATAAGGCTAAGCACTGCACATTCCAAATGCTGGTTCTGAGATGATCAATACAGTAAACATTTATTTCTGATATAGGTGCTGATCAGCAGTAATGCAATGTCATGATTATTATTATTATTATTATTATTATTATTATTATTATTATTATTATTATTATTATTATTATTATTATTATTATTATTATTATTATTATTATTATTATTATTATTATTATTATTATTATTATTATTATTATATTATTATTATTATTATTATTATTATTATTAAATTAAAAGTTAATTAATCATTAATTAATAAGAACTCCTCTCCTTCACTATAATCTAATTATGAAATCAGATATATGCCAGGTTACAACTTAATAAAGAGATTGAATATATATTAAATGGGATAGAAACTAAATTAAATGTATACCATACTGTAACTGAGGGGTACAATTCCCTGACTGTATTGAGAGTATGGTATCATTAAACCACTACTTAGTTATGTACTTTAATTACTGGCCATACAGTACACGGTATATCTGGTGAACACCCACACAAGAATACGGCTTGACAAAGAAAGTTCTATTTAGAGGTATTTATTATTAGAGCAGCAACGATAGGTTACAGATTGAGAATTATGAATGCACTTGTAAGGCGAAGAACACTTAAGTAAGTCAAGAGCGTAAGTCCATGAGCATAGTAAGATGGGTATAACTGACGCCACCTGTAGCATAAGAATTACATAAGGCACACTCGTAGTCAGCTGGAGATACTAAGGGGTTCCCTCCGGTTGTAAGCCAGCAGGGGAGAGGAATGTTCGGGAGCAAAGTCTGGATCAACACGGAATAACGAGGCTCCAGATACAGGAGCCAGTGCAGTAATCCCTTGGTCCGTAGACAAAGCAACAGCTATACTCCAGTATGCACGACAGCATGGATGAAAGCTAGCCAGCCTCTGTGGTCCTAGAGGCGGGCTCGATGGTGCTCCTCACAGGGTAGATCCCACACAGCAGTGGGGTAGACGGTTCTCTGCTCCAGCAGCCACAGTACCAAAGCAATATAATCCAGCCGGAAAAGGCTCTGCATTCGCCGGTGTAGGTTCTCCGGTGTACATATCCAACGGTTCTCGTCTAGGACTCCTCGGATGGCGGCACGAGTTTAGGCCGCCCAGCCTGGATAAGTGCACTAGCTAGAGTACGACGAACCGGTGGTAATGATGGTCACTGTAGAACGGTAGCCGCACGATACACTATAAATAATAGACTATTACTTCACAATAGAATAAGTCGAACTCGACGATACAGCGTTAAACTCTGACACTTTAGCTATCTATTCGCACGCGGTTCTCAAGGCTCTATTTAGGGGCAAAGAGGCCCACTTCACAGCACGTTGTATCGTGGTGAAGGCTTCAACGTTTTGGTCTAAGTGCTGTTGTATCCACCTGCGACGTATTTATATGTAAGGTGAATAATCTAGTGCCAACCTCAGTTCTGTCTCGTATTACTGCGCAAACCTGGACATGTTGAGACATGTCTTGGCGGTGGCTTTGAACTTGCCATTGGGGGTATGGCCGTTGGCGCCTAGGGGTCGCTGTCCAATAGGAGAACGAATATTATGGTCTGGCCTGTACCTAGGTAAAGGGATATTCCGTGTATATATACAAAGAATATACAAGGGATATCAGACGATATACAAATATTATACAATATATCTCAAGTAATAAATATATATATTCGGTTTAATCTGACCCTTTGTAACACATACAATAGAATATAGTGCTTATAATATTTAATATTATATAATTCCGTTTATATCCCATTTAATTGTATTCAATCTCTTTATTAAGTTGTAAAGCCCTGGCCTATATTTGATTTCATAATTTGATTATATTCTAGTAAAGGAGAGGTGTTATTATTAATTAATTATTAATTTTATAATAATAATAATAACTTAGTTTTATATAGCGCCTTTCATAAAACCTAAGGTCGCTTATAGGGGAAGAAATAACAAACATACTGTAGCTAAGGGGCTACACTACCCTGACTGTATTTAAATAATGAGCTTGGCAAATACTAAATGATATATTAACCAATATTAAATGTACACAAAATGGCGGACACTCTTATTAACTGGAGGGGACAGGGGTACCAAGTTGAATTATTACATTTAATGTGTAACATAAAAACATATCATAATAATAGTAACATATCACATTAATATCCTGTGGTCACATTAATATCCTGGGGCTAATCAAATGTACATGCAACCAGTCGGGTAGTCGCTGGATAGGGGGGACCGGGTTCCTATAGTCCAGAACGCTGGTCTTTGGTGTTGGAGTATGTCACTCCACTTCTCCTGGCTTTGGCGATATTACAATACCGTTTTTAACTGGTAATTCACTTCACCAACGTTACCATACAGCCAGTAGCGGCCGGTGTGAACTACATTTGGGTGGGCGCGGGTGGGGGGGGTGAAGGGGGGCAAGCGGACAGCTCACAGCTGACCAAGTGGACAGCTGACGACATAACGTTACCAACGTTAAGTTGAGTTACTACACTAGTACACGTATGATCAATGCAATAATGAACACATATATATATATTTTGTCTTTTTAAACAAGTTACCATTCATTCATTCATCCATTATGCGTCAAATTAACAACAGAGAGAGAGCGAGAGAGAGAGAGAGAGAGAGAGAGAGAGAGAGAGAGAGAGAGAGAGAGAGAGAGAGAGAGCGAGAGAGAGACCGCATTTATTAACTCACTGTTTAGTTGAAACGTGGTCCAGGAGGGCTTGATTGATAAAGTATGTCCACTGTCCCACAGTCCCAGACTGTTGATGTATATCCACTGTCCAGTGCTAACAAGTAGCTTCTTGTTAGCATAACACAACAGTACTGTGATGATGAGCTGTGTCTTTGCCCATTTCCGTGTCGAACAGCCTGCAAACTACCTGTCGTTCTATCGCCCTGCTCTAAGACAAACTCTAACGGTAACCAACTTTGAAAGAGTGCCTAAGCTTAACCGTCGAAAGAACTTGCCGACAAACTCTAACCTTAACCAACTTCGAAGAGTAACTATACAGCTGCAAAGTGCAAACTACCTGGCGAGTTTGCACTTTGAGAAATGCGGCTACGGAAAAGTACTGGCGTCGCCGCGTCGGCCAATCAGAGAGCGTCTCCAAGAAATGCGGCTACGGAAAATACTGGCGTTGGCCAATCAGAGAGCGTCTCCGAGAAATGCGGCTACGGAAAGTATAGACGCTGCTTGCTTAGATGATAATAGATCGCTTTAAAACGCGCCCGGCTTCCATCATAATACATCATATTTCAACGCACAGCGCGTTACGCACTGATTGGCTGCGACGGATACAGCGATGAAACCAGTGCACGCCCACTGTAAGCGCTATTGCGTCTAGCCCGAGAGAAATGCGGCTACGGCTAGCCCGAGAGAAATGCGGCTACGGAAAGTATTCTCTATCAGACAGTCACTTCCTGTTAATGAAAATAATTATTTATATTTGATATATTAACGTTATATTGTGCATTGGAAACACAAACATACTTAAAATGAGTAAATATTATTCATTTTAAACATGTTTATTTTATTTATAGGGCTCTAAAAAAAAATTTAAAAAAATGTCTTCTTCTTCTCTCTTTTAACCAGGGAGGGCGGCGCTCTAGCGCCCCTATTGACCAGCCGCCACTGCATACAGCGTTGTAGCAAAAAACAACCCGCTCCTCTCTCTCTCACTTTTTCTTCCCCAACTAACGGTATCTTTCTCTCCGTTCCAATACGTAACGTGGGTGAGACTGGCTCGCAAACTATAACGGTAACTCATCTCCGTCCCAATACGTGCAGGTGCGCGCTGTATACAGCCACTATAGCGATATATCTCTATTAGATTATGTTTATACAGCATTAAGCCAAAGCCCACAACGTTATATAACGATATTTAAATAAGTACGATGCTCAATATCTTGATTTGATATTGTCGTTCGAGATATTCTATATTCTTTCACGGTCTTACAATTACTGCTGCCATGATCACCTGTTTAGAGGCTCATTTACATAGAAAGGGGAGATTTTCCGCCCATATTACCAATTGCACGGACGCAAAGCCTATGTTACGCATGAGCAACCTAATTTCATTCATTTGAGAGCGAGATGCGCCGGCTTTGCGTTCGAAAACGCGAGCAAAGCCTCTGTGGATTCCGGCCTCAGTTTGGTGTGTCTGTACTTCTTTATTACATTTTTTTTATCTCTCCCGTCCTCCCCAATATGTTTTACTCACAGCTACCACTGACACACACATTGGGGAATATTTTAAAAATATAATAATAATTTGTGCTTCACCAAAAAATTTGGTCAGCAGCCGCCACTGGTGTGTATGCCTGTATGCGCGTGTGTGCGTGTGTACGTGTGTGTATGTCCCAGTGTGTGTAAGCGTGAGTGAGCGATGGGAGAATGGATTGAGTGGGGAGCACAGTGAAAATTGTTCATGAGAGTGACACTGAACGTTCTGTAGATCTGTCGATTGAATGTGAAACCTCATGAAAATAAAAAGATTTAAAACAGAATAAAGAAAATATGTTATTCATCTGAAATAATGAAAACACTTTATTCATCTACAATAATGAGAATATTTTATTCATCTAGAATAATGAATACTTTATTCATCTAGAATAATAAAGACTTTATACATCTAGAATAATGAAGACTTTAGTGCTTGCATTCTTTCATTTATTTGCATTTATCTTAATTTTTCTTTGGACCTTATGGTGTTCTTGTTTTGTTCTTGACTTATTGTTATGTTTTCTTCTTGACTTGTTTAAAGAAGACCTGTACGGCCCATGGGGACATTAACGTGTGTTGTCGGGCCTTATAAATAAATTTGATTTGATTTGATTTGATTTATTCATCTGGAATAATGAAGACTGTATTCATCTAGAATAATGAAGACTTTATTCATCTAGAATAATGAAGACTTTATTCATCTAGAATAATGAAGACTATTCATCTGGAATTGTAGCGGCACCTGCCTGTGTCCGCTTCCTGGTAGACGGGGAGTGATTCCATACGCGCTCCATCCAAAGAATAGTCTCTCCACACATTGAGTTCCGTTATCAGATACCGACGTGGTGATCCGATTTATTTAGAAAATGTAGGTTACATGGGAGAGGTGATTAAAGCGATCCTAAAGCGTCCTATAACCGTGTTTCTAATTGATCAAAGTGTTTCCTAAGATAAAACTATTCTAAAACGTTCCCGAAGCGGTCAGAAAATTATATGCTTTCCCCGTCGGCTACCAACCCACAGCTGATCCCTATCACCCATTTAATGATCTCTGTCGTGCCGTGGCGTGGGCCGACCCACCTGACAGGTTCAGGTGATCCGCCCACAGTACAACAGAGTCCACTGGTGGTTACACAGATAATCATAACATTCCCATAAATCATATCCTTCTATTGGAAATAATAATAACAATAATGATAATAATAATACTAATAATAATAATAATAATAATAATAATAATAATAATAATAATAATAATAATAATAATAATAATAATAATAATAATAATAATAATAATAATAATAATAATAATAATAATCTCTAACAAAAAACACTCATTCGGCCTTTACACCGGCCACTAATTGTGCCTACACAATTACAAAACATGGTCGGGCGAGTGTTCATTACAGCTGGCAATCCTTCTTTGACTCCAGTAGTAGGCAAAGCTTCTCTTCACCCTGACACTTCGTACCAGGCCCTTGTTATCCGGAAAGGTTTCCAGGATCCGTCCAAGCGGCCAGGAATTCCTGGGCGCTGTGTGGTCCACTATGACCCCCAAGTCACCAGGGGCGAAGTTCTCTTTCTGGGTCTGCCACTTGGTGTAAGGGGTTCTAAATCTTTGGGGTCGTTGGACACCGTGGTAAGTGGGCGATCGTTCATAATTGCCTATTTATGTTATCAGCTGTGCCGTGGCAGATTCACCTGTCACGTGAATCACCACAATACAACTGAGAACATTCCTCGTCACAAAATAAAAAATCTTCAAGTTGATCCACAATCCACTTCACTCCAGAGTTTGCCATGGTGGTGCCTTGGAATGACGATGTGAATCAAACACCACTCATGTTCTTTCCACTTTCTTTCTTTCTTTCTTTCTTTCTTTCTTTCTTTCTTTCTTTCTTTCTTTCTTTCTTTCTTTCTTTCTTTCTTTCTTTCTTTCTTTCTTTCTTTCTTTCTTTCTTTCTTTCTTTCTTTCTTTCTTTTTTTCTTTCTTTTGTGATACACCCTGTGATGGGGTATGTACCAGACACAGCCATCTTTCCTTGGTTCTTGAAGAGGTACCTTCTCTGTGGTCTTAGATATTCCATCCTCTTTCCTCTTCGATCTTACAGTCTTCTCTCTGCTCTTAGATCTTCCTGTTTTCTTTTGCAGGCTCATGGCTCGTTGTGTTGCCACCTGTCTGTACTCTGCATGGTACCCTTCATCCGTCCTCTTCTTTTGCAGGTGCATGGCTCGTGTCGCCACCTGTCTGTTGTTGGGGGTCATCACATCTCCTTTTCGAAAGGAGAGTGGCAAGTTATAGTGACCATCTTTTAAGTTTATCGAACTGTTGGTGATGGCTTTGGGTCTTCTTGTCACATCCACCGCGTTGATGTTCAGTGGACCATAGACCGCCCATCCCAAGAGTGACCTTACAGCATATGGTCCGTCATCCTGGCTGTTCACTATCTGCCGAGGCTCCATGGCTCTCGGAGTATTGACTCCAATCAGAAGCTCCACATCTGAGTCAATGTAAGTGATTTGAACATCCTTCAGGTAGGGCCATTTTTTCAGTTCCTCCTGAGTAAGGATGTTTTCTTTTGACACTGGGATTGCTGGTTGAGTGTATAGCGTAGGCAGTGCAATAAATGTGTCATCATTGATGTTGCCTACCTCCAGGGCCCCGTTCCACGTACCTGGATAACTGAGTTAGCCGGATAACTTTAACTGGATAACTGAGTTAGCCGGACTTTCCGGTTCCCCGTACGTGGATTTTCCAAATCACCATGACAACAGATCCAAAAGTTTGAGCCTGGTCGAAAGCAGAGTTTAAGTTCAAGTTAGCCTGAACCATCGCCACGCCCCCGCAAAAAAGTGACAGCCCGTTTCCTGAAACTATTCCCACAGTCTACGATCTGCATTATACCATTCTGAATTACGTTTTTGTGCTCCATTCTTCCAGAGGGGGCTTTTGAAATGTAAAATAGACCCAAAATGCTGATACTAAATTCACTTTGTCCTAAATAATGCACGTTATATATACCGTGGCGCTCGCTCGGTGCGATGTACACATTATGACGTGGTTATTTTAATTGTAACTGGGATTAAGATGTCTGATGAGATGCGCTGTTTGACGGATTTGAGGAATTGAATGAGCCGTTGACGTCACATTAATGAATGAGGATAAAGAAATAAAACTTCATTCAAAATAAGGAATATTCTAAACACGGGTCTCTCGTTCATTAATGTATAAACAATGAATTTATCCCATCTGGCACAGTGGCCCAGCGGTAGTGCTCAAGCCTGCCAACCCAGCGACCGGGGTTCAAAACCCAGTGTTTCCAATATAATTTTCTTGAATATAATATTAATGATTATACGCCAAAGTAGCCTGGTTTTAAGTTAAAATATTATAAATCTACATGCATTGAGGATGTCATTCTTTATATAGCTCTCAACGTGCACCAAATTGAATTATTCCTATATTGCAAAAAGAAGGAAAAGACTAGGGTCTCGAACACCGGTCGTCTGCGTGAAAGTCAAACGAACAACCCGTTAGACCACAGTAGAGATAAGTTAAAGATCGACTATACATCAATCAATGGGTAAGAGAGCCGTATCGTAATTCTGTTTAACAGTTTAACAAATTATTTTCGCTAGCAAGATCTCATTTGATTATTCAATCCAGCAGGCAAGTTTAAAGAAATATAATCTGATTGATTGAGGTAATGAGGGACTTAAAATTAGCCTATAGATAACGCATTTAACTTGTCGGCGAGGCGATTGAGCCGTATTGCAATCTGTCAATAAAGTTTCAAATCAATTAATCAATCAATGCCGTTAGAGAATCAGGATCTCTGCCATCGATACGTGCTGGCTTTTCACCTGAAGCGGCCGCGCGCATTTAGCCTGAGTCGCAAGTCTGGCTTGAGTTAACGAGACTGAATCCACCTTCGAGGAACAGGAAAATCCCGACTTCAAACATCGGGTTAACTGAAGCTGGATAATGACATCTTGATCGACTTAGTTGAACCACGTACGAGGAATGGGGCCCAGGCCTGAGATCTCATATGCTGGGACATGTTTCTCTTGTGCCATTGTCTTAAGGAGAATTGATGTTTTCCGGCCCTTAGCGTTCAGCTTCCTCATGAGGCTCTCTGTGCAAAAGGATGCCGAGCTGCCATGGTCCAAGAAGGCATATGTCGTTACATACCCACTTCCGTCAGCCTGTTTCACCTTCACTGGCACGATTGGTAAAGCACAGTCCTTACCGGCCCCATTATCTTCACCAAGCCTCACCAGAGCACTACCCACAGTCCAATTGACTAATGTTGAAAACATATAATTGAATCAATATTGTTTTGTGGTTGCATTTTAATGATTGAAATGCCAATATCTAATAAATGTTGAATCAACGGATGCTGCTCAACATGCTGTCGTCATTGTCTCATCACCCAGACTGCACTGCACTTGTGCTGCCCCGCCTCCCAGAATGCACCTGTGCGGCAGCTTCCTGGCTGCTACCTCATGTCTCTCTGCATCGGTGAGTACTGCATGGCAATAATGTCGATTATGTTGTATGTTGTATGTTGTATGTATGCTTTCGATTGCAAACGCCAGCCGAGTAGTGCCGTGTTCGTTTTTACATGGTAGAGAATATTATATTAACCGTTATTCATGCCTGCTAGCTGAAGCTAATTTAGCTAGTAGCGTTAGCAGTTAGCTATGATGAATGTTTCTTGATTTTGGTGTTTAGTGATATCCACCTGTTGTATATACTGTTATACATTTTATGTAGGCTAACGCTCTTAAGCGCGGTGAAAATGAGTGCGGCGAAACTATTGAAAGAAGTAATGTAACAAGCGGTAGATACAATGTGCAAGCACTGGAGTCATATTGGGAGTTGGGGCTAACTAGCTTAGCTCTGTGGAAGAGCCGCGGTAAATCTAGGGACGTTAAGGCGGCGAGGTGAGAGATTTGACGAAACACTGTGGAAGATATTGTTGTTAAGAAGCGAGTCGAGTGGTTCGTTGGTGTGATTGTGGCCGTATTAATGGTTATATTTAATGCGGTAATAAGTGTAAGACGATGTTGTTATGGAGAAGCAGTCGCGGGTTGATGACGTCATATTGTGGGACCTAAGAAGGGGAGCATGAGGCTGGCTAGGCTGTTAGCTTGCGTGCGACTGTTTTGTGAGTTTGCGGGCGACATGTGTTATGATTAGAGTTTTGAAAATGATGGTTAGGAAGTATTAGAGGACGCGGTGGATGTCGTGGCATTGTATTAGGACGAAACTGAGTGTTTTGTGATAATAGTTGTACGTTGTCGCGGTGTACATCGGTTGCTGTGCGTTTGCGCTTCTGCGCATGCGCGTTACAACGCGGATCGCTGTTTTTTCTTTTCATTCGCTCTGGGGATGGATAACGGGTGAGGAAATATTTGGCATTGTGTTCAAATGTTTGTATTTGTATATTGATATTGTATGTTTGTGTAACAAGGGGAAGAGATGTGAAATGTATGATGATTAGATTATGGGAGTATGTTGTATGTTGTATGTTGTATGTATGCTTTCGATTGCAAACGCCAGCGGAGTAGTGCCGTGTTCGTTTTTACATGGTAGAGAATATTATATTAACCGTTATTCATGCCTGCTAGCTGAAGCTAATTTAGCTAGTAGCGTTAGCAGTTAGCTATGATGCATGTTTCTTGATTTTGGTGTTTAGTGATATCCACCTGTTGTATATACTGTTATACATTTTATGTAGGCTAACGTCAGTAACGTTTCAAAATGTGGCTTATGATGTATTCTTTAACAGGATACACTGGCACAATCAGTTAGCTTAGCATTGCTGCTACCTTGCTTGCTAAAAAGTCATGGTAAACCGGGCCTGTCTCTCTCCCTCCCTCCCTAATGTGTTTGTGCTTAAAACAGTGAATGATGACCGCATGTTCTCAGAGCATTTTCAGAGCACTGTTAAACTGTTAAATGGTCATTTTAAAACTAATATAAGAAATTAATGTATATAGTGGTATATTTATGAGGGGAAAAAAATATTTGCAACAACTTTTAACATTTATACAGGTAGGTTATTGATAACTAATTCTGCTATGAGTGTCATATTACAGTGACATTCATACAGTATCCTTTGATTTCACATAATTTAATTATTATTTCACAATAAAATACTGTAATCAAAATCCTCTGTAATATCACATCAGATTTTGTAATCTCACAATAACATAGCAATATTTCACATTTAATTATTATTTCACAATAATAGTAATCAAAATCGAAAGGTCCATTTGCATATTATTGGTATCTAGGGACATCTATGGACCTCAGGGAATGTATTCACATTGTCAGAAATATTGTGTCTATTACTAGGCTTGCTTAAATTGTGATGAAACAAATGAGAATATGAATTATGATGTTTCTTTGCATCTTTGACAGTGAATAACACCATGCTAATAATGACCAAACATTAAAAACTGCCACTGATCTCGTTCAGTCCCCTCTTGAGGACATGTGTAAAAAAAAATCGAAGGAAATTAATAAAGGGAAGATGATTAAACCGAAGGTTCTGTAGATGCAGTACTGAATTCTCCCATCCGGACCAATGCAATTTGAAATATTATTATAGAATATGATGCTTATAAATGACCTTATTATAGCCAATTCGCACATTTATATATATATTATCTTTCAAATGCCTGAGTTCAATTTGGATTTAGTATCACCAGGCATGCATAAGAACAGATAATAATCTACTGTAATCTACTGTACTTTTAAATTTTCCCCACAGTGCAACCGTTTTGAAACTAATTTCAGATCTAATTGTTTCTCCCACTTTGGCCTCCTGACAGACACCGATGCCCTTCAAAAGATCCAAGATGCCCTGGGTCAGAGAGGACGGACCATCCTGCAGTTCTGCCAGAAACTGGACAACCCGGAGATCAGGGAAGTTCTGGCCAGATATGATCCAGAGGCTTCGAAGAACACTCCTTATGGTGTACTTCAAGGAGCCTACGGAGAAACTGCTGCTCGGAGTTGATGTAAGTTTTATTTATTTAAATATTAAAATATTTGTAATGCTAAACGAGTGATTACAAACCCTACAAACACTGTGATAGACCCTCTAAACACTGTGATAGACCCGACAAACACTGTAAACACTGTGATAGATCTATCACAGTGTTTAGACGGTCTATCACAGTGTTTAGAGGGTCTATCAGTGTTTAGAGGGTCTATCACAGTGTTTGTAGGGTCTATCACAGTGTTTGTAGGGTCTATTACAGTGTTTAGAGGGTCTATCACACCCTCTAAACACTGATAGACCCTCTAAACACTGGGACAGACCATCTAAACACTGGGACAGACCCTCTAAACACTGTGACAGACCCTCTAAACACTGATAGACCCTCTAAACACTATGATAGACCCTCTAAACACTGTGACAGACCCTCTAAACACTGTATCAGACCGTCTAAACACTGTGACAGACCCTCTAAACACTGATAGACCCTCTAAACACTGATAGACCCTCTAAAGACTGTGATAGACCCTCTAAACACTGATAGACCCTCTAAACACTGACAGACCCTCTAAACACTGTGATAGACCCGACAAACACTGTAAACACTGATAGATCTATCAGTGTTTAGAGGGTCTATCACAGTGTTTAGAGGGTCTATCAGTGTTTAGAGGGTCTATCACAGTGTTTGTAGGGTCTATTACAGTGTTTAGAGGGTCTATCACACCCTCTAAACACTGATAGACCCTCTAAACACTGGGACAGACCCTCTAAACACTGACAGACCCTCTAAACACTGTGATAGACCCGACAAACAATGTGATAGACCCGACAAACACTGTGATAGACCCTCTAAACACTGTGATAGATCTATCACAGTGTTTGTCGGGTCTATCACAGTGTTTGTCGGGTCTATCACAGTGTTTTGAGGGTCTATCACAGTGTTTAGAGGGTCTATCACTGTGTATAGAGGGTCTATCACAGTGTTTGTCGGGTCTATCACAGTGTTTAGAGGGTCTATCACACCCTCTAAACACTGATAGACCCTCTAAACACTGTGACAGACCCTCTAAACACTGTATCAGACCGTCTAAACACTGTGACAGACCCTCTAAACACTGATAGACCCTCTAAACACTGATAGACCCTCTAAAGACTGTGATAGACCCTCTAAACACTGATAGACCCTCTAAACACTGACAGACCCTCTAAACACTGTGATAGACCCGACAAACACTGTAAACACTGATAGATCTATCAGTGTTTAGAGGGTCTATCACAGTGTTTAGAGGGTCTATCAGTGTTTAGAGGGTCTATCACAGTGTTTGTAGGGTCTATTACAGTGTTTAGAGGGTCTATCACACCCTCTAAACACTGATAGACCCTCTAAACACTGGGACAGACCCTCTAAACACTGACAGACCCTCTAAACACTGTGATAGACCCGACTAACACTGTTATAGACCCGACAAACACTGTGATAGGCCCTGTAAACACTGTGATAGATCTATCACAGTGTTTGTCGGGTCTATCACAGTGTTTTGAGGGTCTATCACAGTGTTTAGAGGGTCTATCACAGTGTTTAGAGGGTCTATCACAGTGTTTGTCGGGTCTATCGCAGTGTTTAGAGGGTCTATCAGTGTTTAGAGGGTCTGTCACAGTGTTTAGAGGGTCTATCACAGTGTTTAGAGGGTCTATCACAGTGTTTAGAGGGTCTATCACACCCTCTAAACACTGATAGACCCTCTAAACACTGTGACAGACCCTCTAAACACTGTATCAGACCGTCTAAACACTGTGACAGACCCTCTAAACACTGTGATAGACCCTCTAAACACTGTGATAGACCCGACAAACACTGTGATAGACCCGACAAACACTGTGATAGACCCTCTAAACACTGTGATAGATCTATCACAGTGTTTGTCGGGTCTATCATAGTGTTTTGAGGGTCTATCACAGTGTTTAGAGGGTCTATCACAGTGTTTAGAGGGTATATCTATCACAGTGTTTAGAGGGTCTATCACAGTGTTTGTCGGGTCTATCACAGTCTTTAGAGGGTCTATCAGTGTTTAGAGGGTCTGTCACAGTGTTTAGAGGGTCTAGCAGTGTTTAGAGGGTCTATCACAGTGTTTAGAGGGTCTAGCAGTGTTTGTCGGGTTTATCACAGTGTTTGTCGGGTCTATCACAGTCTTTAGAGGGTCTATCAGTGTTTAGAGGGTCTGTCACATTGTTTAGAGGGTCTAGCAGTGTTTAGAGGGTGTGATAGACCCTCTAAACACTGTGATAGATCTAGAAGTGCATGGATACACATTGTATTGCCTAGATGGTGTCAGGCTAGGCGATTGCTTAATTCTCTTTCCTGTCCAGTCTAACTGGATGCTGACTGTAGCTTGTTACTGTAGACCTACAGAGTGAGTAATTGAGTGATTAAAAAAAATCGCACTCGTGTGAAGTGAGGGCCGGGTGCTCTTATCATCGTACATCATCTCACCCACCTCTCTTCCTCCCTTTTTTATTTTTGTGTCTATCAGCTGCTGCTCGACAGTTTGACCCCAAGCTGACCGACCAGGACTACAGCGAAACTGTCAAGAAGTGGCTTCGTTATGCGCCAGACCGGGAGGGAGGCATCTCAAGGAACCGAAGTGACCCAAACTTAAGTCAAGCGAACCAGAGTCAAACTTAGGGTACCCCAGCACAGCACAGCACACCACACACTGTTTCCCTGGTTCATACAGTACAAGGAATTACCCTGGCATCTACTTGAATGACTTATGCTGCTTCAGCCTGTTCTTGGAACCGAAGTGACCCAAACTTAATTGTCGAGCGAACCAGAGTCAAACTTAGGGTACCCCAGCACAGCACAGCTACCCCAGCACAGCACAGCACACACTGTTTCCCTGGTTCATACAGTACAAGGAATTACCCTGATGGACACTGTTCTTCCATGGACGGCATCTACTTGAATATGCTGCTTCAGCCTGTTCTTGGAACCGAAGTGACCCAAACTTAATTGTCAAGCGAACCAGAGTCAAACTTGGGGTACCCCAGCACACTGTTTCCCTGGTTCATACAGTACAAGGAATTACCCTGGACACTGTTCTTCCATGGATGGCATCTACTTGAATGACTTATGCTTCAGCCTGTTCTTGCAGTGTTTATTTTTTTTATTTTTTATTTTAACCTTTATTTACCCAGGGTAGGTTCGCTGAGCACAGATGCTCTTTTTCAGCTACGCCCTGCTTCACATTCACAGAGTTCCATTCACACCTGGGAGCTGCCCAGGCCTAACAAAATTAATAGTTGGTTTCAGGTTGCCGACCGACCCTGCCGATTTAGGTGCGACCCAATATATTTTATGAGTTTTTAGAAAAAATCATATAAAAAACTTTTTTTTTTTTTTAATAGAGTTTCATAGAAATCTTAGTCAAACATTTAGTATTATGGATATTAACCATGCTGGCAGAGTACATGCATCCATGTTGTTGTGAACATTTTAATTAAATAAAGAAATTCCCTATCCATAGTCGCTGTGGGAAAGAATAAAATAAAAAAATTAAATAAAATAAATTCCCTACCTACCCATGGCCAAACTGACAACCAACCTGAAACCAACTATTAATTTTGTTAGGCCCCAGTACAACCACAGTCTGACACTGTTGGCCACTGAGCAACTCCACTGGAGCAATTGGGGGTTTAGTGCCTTGCTCAAGAGCACTTCAGCGGTTGGTGTTAAGGGTATGGGAGAGAGTTATATGGGAGAGAGTTATAGAAACATTAGGGGTGTAACGGTACACAAAATCCACGGTTCGGTACGTACCTCGGTTTTGAAGACACGGTTCGGTATTATTTTCGGTACAGTGAGGGGGGGGGGGGGGGGGGTAATCCAAAAAAAATTGCTTTTCATTTAGCTATTTATTTAACTGTATTAAACAATATAAAACGAATTGGCCATAATTGACTGAGCAAACTAATGCTTACTGCTGTAACCTACTAATAACACTTAAGTAAATCTGAAGATTATTATATAGCAGATGCCTTGGAGGATAAGTCGTGGACAACTGTAGATCATCTAAGCTCCACTGTGTTTAAATTCAAATCCTATGCCATTGTTTATATTTAACCCTTGTGTCTGAAAACTAAAGTATTATACTCTTATTAGGGGACTAAATTGAAAAACTCCATAAAAAGATTATGTTGAAATAATTTCCCACTTTCTTTTCCATAAATATTTTATTCAACTTCAGCCCTGATCATAACCATTTTTTATATTATTTTTGTAATGAAATACTCCCACTTTTCTGAAAAGAGTTGTTAAATATGACAAAAAAAAGAATATGTGGTGGTTATGATCGGGCTGAAGTGGAATAAACAATTTATGAAGAGTAAAAAAAAAAATACAAGATAATTAAAAGATTATGCCACATATTATGTTGGCTCATCACTGCAAAGTTATCAAACAAATACGAATCTGATCAGACACAAGGGTTAAGTTGTTGTTCCCTTTCTAATTTCCTCAAACATCTAGTCTAGTTAATGTGATCAATATTATTTGACAATTGATGCTTTTTGTTTGACATTTCAGTCAGTAGTGAGCTCATACTTTGAGCTCATAAATTTATAGTTAAAATGATTGCAATCTTGTCTTCGTTGTGCATGAATGCGTGTGCTCACCACACACAATATGTGTGTCACTATTCTGGCAGTGGCTATATTGTTAATGAAAGCCTGTTATAAGGTCTGTTATTTGTTTTTTGTAAAGTTTTAGTCACTGGAAGTTCTGATACCCTAGACATTTTTTTTTTTTTTCATTTTAAAAGCCATGTTGTCATTTTTGTTCACACATTTTTGGAAATATGGTCATATAAGAATTTTATTATTATTTATTTAACAATAGTGTGTTTAACAGCAGGAAAAAATGATGTATACATATCAGCAGCAATATTTTAATGTAAAATGTACATTAATCAGTATTGATTCCTTAACTTTACAAGTTACAAGTAGATGTACAAGTTACAAATGTACAAGTAGAGTACCATGACTTCCGGTTTGACCGCGGAAGAACATGGCTGCTTAACTCGCGAGCTCCCCGACAGCAAAATGACTTAGCCACGGAAAACATTTATTAACAACACCAGGGTACATATTTAATAGGGATGAAAAAAGGGGCTATCACGATACGTATGGCGCACACGATTCCAACTGAAAAGGACGACGGAATGGCAGAGAATGACGAAGTAACGGGAGGAAAAGATGGCGACGATGACTGTGAACAAGAAGCCACGCTGTTGAACATATACAACGAGCTCAAAGACTTCAGAAAAGACAATGAGCGTCAATTTCGGGAGATAAGAAATGACATGAACAAAATGAACGACAGGCTCGATGAAACTGAGGGGAGAATCGGAGAAAATGAAAATGTGCTTGATGCGGCGACGGCTCTAATAAAAAAGCTAATGCAGAGGCAGGCCGACGTGAAGGCTAAACTACTCGACCAGGAGGGCAGGACGAGGAGAGAGAACCTGCGGGTGTATGGTATCCCGGAGGAAAAAGGGGAAAGACATGCATGGATTTCTAGACGGCTTGTTTAAAGATGCCCTCGGTCTGCCTCAGGACATGGACCTTCGTATCGAAAGAGCACACCGGGCACTGGCCCCGAGGCCTAACAACCCACAGCTGAAGCCACGGTCAATCGTGGTTAAGTTTGGGAGTTACAAAATGAAGGAAGAGATAATACGCCGAACATGGCAGAAGAAGAACGTCTCATGTGGCAACGATCGCTTCTATGTCGACCATGACTTCCCCACCGAAATACTGAAGAAGCGAGGAGAATATGCCGAGGCCAAGAGAATAATGAAGGAGAAGAATCTCAAGTTCCAGACACCGTATCCAGCGAAGATGAGGGTATTCTACGAAGATGGCACCCGCCTGTACCAGAGCGCGGCGGAGGCGACGGCGGATATGGCAAAGCGTGGATTCAAGATCACCGTGGTGAACCCGACTACCGACCCGGACCGAGAGGAGATAATGCGGCTGTCTACCTGGCAGACGATGGGAGGAAAACGGGGACCGGGGGACGACATGCAGACGACGGGGACTGAGCGCCCCACACAGCAGGGCAATGGTCATCACGGATACCGGGAGAAACTACAGGGATTCAGACGGGGACAGTCGGAGGCGGACAATTGAGATAAAGTTCATGAAGCGCATGAATACAGATAAGTCACGGGGGCATCGTCATAGAGTAAATAACATCAAAAAATGTCAATATGTATATAGAGGAAAAAAAAAAAAAAAAAAAAAAAAAAAAGACGTGAAATGAAAATAGAGGGCAATGGTTAGAAGAATATAATAAAAGTATGGGAGGGGAAATATCCCAGATGGATACAGGAAAAATATAACGAAATGAACCACAGGCCATCATGGCTATGTCATAGAAGTTACAATGTACCAAGATATATCTGAAAGATATACAAATGTTAATGCTTGGAAACGTTACCGTTTTGTCAAGTTCAGTTGAATTGATCGCACTGTATATAGATTACAGTGTGAGCCATACGTTACGTCAGGGTTTACAAGATAATAGGGGCACAGTTTAGGGCAATCTGCCTCGTGCTGTATGCACTCCTCTGTTAGTCGAGGGGGACCAAGGTGCATGGGTGAGTATCGATTTCACCCTCGGTACGACTGTTCTATCTGGGGTCATATCGAACGTAGCTTGGGTAAATGTGGGGGGGGGGAGTGTATTTATGTTTATATATGTTCTTTTTTATTTCATTGTATGCTATACTACTGTATATATATCTTCACACTCTCAGGCACTAGACTACGTCATGGATTGCACAGGGGAGATGCACTACGAGAAATATGGGGCTGATTAAAATAATATCGTGGAATATAGACGGATGTCATCATCCCATTAAGAGAAAGAAGATATTGACGTTCTTGAAACAAAAAAAGGCAGATATTGCACTAATTCAGGAATCACACCTGGATGAAGAAGAGTCGGCCAAGCTTAAAAGGGATTGGGTGGGACAAATATACTATAGCACGTTCTCTTCTAGGAAGAGGGGGGTGGCAATATTGGTGAGAAAAAACTTAGACCTAAAGGTACACAATAGTTTCTCACATGATGAGGGAAGATGGGTTATACTGGATGCTGAGTTAGAGGGACAGAGGACTACTTTAGCTAATATATATGCGCCCAACGGGTCGTCCTCAGACTTTTTCCATGAGGTATGTGAGGTGATCAGGAAAATAGGGAATAGCAACGTAATCATAGGGGGGGACTTCAACTTGGTTGGAAACACCTTGATAGACAGATCATACCAACCCAAAACCGCTGACAACACAGGGAGACTGGCGGTTGGTGTTCTGATAGAGGAATTGGGTCTAGTGGATGTTTGGAGGGTTATGAACCCACAGGAAAGAGACTACACGTTTTACTCTCACCCACATTCCTCATACTCTAGAATAGATTATTTCCTGATCTCTAGCGCACTTGTAGAACAGGTTGCAAGTACTGGGATAGGGAACATTGTAATATCTGACCATGCTCCGGTTGATTTAGTGATCACATCCATGGAAGAAGGGCAACGATCTCGGAGATGGCGATTCAATAACCTAATGTTAAATGATGAAGGATCGTGTACATACATTAGAACTATATTTAAGGAATTTTGGGAACTTAATGAAGGGTCAATAGATGATAGTGGCATAATGTGGGACACATGTAAAGCTTACATGAGAGGACGACTCATACAATACGGTGCGATACTAAAAAGGGCGGAGAAACAAAAAATGACAATGTTAGATGAGGAAATTAAAATACTTTCGAAACAGCACAGCCAAAGACCAGACCCAGAAACGTGGAGGAACCTAAGCAAATCCAAATACGAATTGAACAACATATATCAAAAGAAGGCTGAATATGCGTTATTTAGGACCAACCAAAAATATTATGAACAAGGGGAGAGAGCGGGTAAAATATTAGCGAATCGGGTTAAACAAATGCATAATCAGAATATTATATCCTCGATTCGTAATAAAGATGACAAGATTATTACAGACAAAAAGGAAATTAATAATGTCTTCAGGTGCTTCTACCAGGACTTATATACCCCACAGAAGGCGGTGGATCAGCTAAAAATGGACGCGTTCTTCGACAAAATCAAATTACCGTCATTATCGAAACAACAGGTAAAATCAATGGAGGGGGGGGTCTCGATAGAAGAAATACACGCGGCAATCAACAGCCTTAAATTGGGTAAAGCACCAGGAGACGACGGGTTTACTCCCGATTTCTACAAACAATTCAGTGATATAATCGCTCCGAGATTATTAAAAGTATATGAGGACTCACTGATAAAGGGGGGATTGCCCACTAGCCTGAGATCTGCCACTATTACATTACTACAGAAAAAGGGCAAAGACCCTCAATGCTGTGGAAGCTATAGACCTATATCCCTGAGCAACTTGGAAGAAAAAGTATTGGCAAAGATACTTGCGAATAGAATAGAAGATGTACTACCAACTTTGGTGCATTCAGATCAAGTGGGCTTTGTGAAGGGGAGAAACTCAGCTGATAATATCCGCAGACTCCTACACATAATGTGGAAGGTAAGGAATGATATAGAACCTACAGTGGCCTTCTCATTGGATGCCGAAAAGGCCTTTGATAAGGTGGAATTTGCATTCTTATTTCACACGCTAGAGCGCTTCGGGTTTGGTCCATCGTTTACTGGGTGGGTAAAACTGTTATACACAAATCCGATGGCATCAGTATTGACCAACGGGATCGTGTCCTCGCCCTTTAACCTAGGGCGGGGGACGAGGCAAGGTTCCCCGCTTTCTCCCCAAATGTTTGCGCTTTTCCTCGAACCACTTGCTATCGCACTGAGGAATAATCAGGACATCAAAGGGATAATAGCGGGGCAGGTAGAACATAAATTATTTTATATGCGGACGATATCTTATTGGTATCCAGCAATCCTCGAACAGCAGTTGGGATCATTGGAAATGTTATCGAGTCCTTCTCCGAAATATCTGGATACACAATCAACTGGAGCAAGTCAGAAGCAATGCCTCTCTCTAAATGCTGTCCCCCTGATATCAGAAGGGGGTGGCAATACAGATGGATGCCGTCAGGATTGATATACCTAGGAATAAAGCTGATCCCAGGTCTGAAAGAGTTGATGCAAGCCAATATTGCCCCTATAATCGAACACATTAGTGCTCTGACCCAGAATTGGGCCAAAATGAATATGTCCCTCCTGGGAAAGATAAACCTAGTGAAAATGATATTAGCTCCCAAATTAAACTATATCCTATATATGTTGCCGCTGACTCTCCCGACCCAGTTACTCAAACAGTATGACAAAGTCATTAATGTATATCTGTGGGGGGGCAAAAGGCCGCTGTTTGGACGGACCAAAATGTATGCAGCAAAGGAAAATGGCGGTTTATCCCTGCCTAAACTAGACTGGTATCACTATGCATTCTCGCTCTCCCAGCTCTCCAAACTGAATCACTCGTCTGAGGAGGCACCTGCTTGGGTCAGGATGGAGGAGGAAATGATATATCCCTCATCTCTGGAATCCTTCCTGACACAATCAGACAGACCTACACCTCTTAAAAACCCTTTGATGGCATTTATCAGGGAAACTTGGAATCAATCGCACAAAATGACTGGTGATAGCCCATACTTAACTACGAGAGCCTCTATATGGTATAATAAGAAACTAAAGATTGGGAAGAAATCAGTCATATGGGACGATTGGGTTAAAAGGGGGATACATGTACTGGGTGATATAGCCGGGGAGGATGGGGTTTTGCCTTTTGAGGATATTAAGGAGGATTTTGATATAGATAATAAAAACGTTTATAAATTCCTACAGATTAGACATTGTATATCATCATCAATAGGAGGACCAAAGTGCGGCCCAATTACTGCAATTCAAGAAATATTCTATAAAGGATGGCGCAGGAAAGGCGGTGCGTCAAGATTTTATGATGTTATAAGAGAATACAATGCACCCAAATTTGCGGGTTTGAGATTGAGCTGGGAGAACGATGTACATGAGGAGATTACTGAGGAAATGTGGGAGAAACTGGTATCCAAATGGAGTAAATTCTCTAGGGAGGCGCAATCACAACTTATTTTTTACAAAGTACTGAACAGAAGCTATTGGACGCCCAGTAAACTGGCCAGACTGAAATTAAGGGACAGTGACATCTGCTGGAGATGTGAGAAGGAGACAGGCACTTTACTGCACATGTTGTACGAATGTGAGAAGGTCCGGAAAATGTGGGATCAAATTGTGATATTCCTAAGTAAGGTCCTGAATGTGAAGATAAATAACGCCCCAATGGCATGTGTTTTGGGTATAGTACCGAAAGGGATTAAGCTGCCTAAATACCGGGGAATGTGGTATAGAATGGCCATGATATCAGGATGTAGAATTGCATTACGACATTGGAAATCACCTGTTGATATTACTTTTAAAGAATGGATGGAACTAATGTTTCGGACAGCATCATATGAAAGGGTGACGTATAGAGTCACAGGGAGAGAGGATATTTTCGCTGAGATATGGGACAGTTTTCTACACCTGACTGAACGACCTGAGGACAAATGATTAAGATGGGAATACAATATTATCAAGGATGAATATGAAAAAGGGGATTTGATCTGATGATACTTGTGCTCTGTGATATATTATGTATATATGTACATATATTTTATGTCCGGAAGGGGTGTCTATGGAATGGTCAATGTCTCTATCACACTCACATGTGCGCAGATATAGCCACATACAAGTATCTAGGATACACATATTCATATGTGTACATAAT
Source organism: Notolepis coatsorum (assembly GCF_963971535.1). NCBI lineage: Eukaryota > Metazoa > Chordata > Actinopteri > Aulopiformes > Paralepididae > Notolepis > Notolepis coatsorum. The sequence continues at coordinate 6,782,052 of NC_140182.1, forward strand.
AGGTTTACACGCACTCATATACACAAGGATAAGGTATACACGTCAGGGGCACACATACATGCACATACTCATGTATAGGAAATAGACATACATACACCTACATATACACATAGTTGAGATATAGGCTTTCACTGACACATAGGGGGATACACAAGTATATAGGAGACACACACATACGTAGCTGAAACGTGGAAAAAAGGAAAAAAGGAAAAAAAAAAAAAAAAAAAAGAAAAGATGCAGCACATACCTGCCCGCAGGTAGATCGGCCTACATGTAACGTATGACGTATATATATATATATATAACAGGGATGTATATGCACAATGTATAGTATGTTTTTTTTTTGTAAGTGTTTTTTTAATTTCCATGTCAGTTATTAATGTGTTTGTATGAGTCTCTTACATGTTTTGTATGTTGCTACAAAAACGAAAAAGGCGAATCTTGGATGTTGGATACTATGCTGTGAAAAGATACACTGTGAATAATGGAAAGATTTGTACAAAAATATCAAAAAAAAAAAAAAAAACAAGTAGAGTACCATTTAGATTATGGTTGAATAAACATTGATGTCTAACATTGATTCAATATAAAATCAACTAAAATGTGCATGTAGATTACCATTTAGATTATGGTTGAATAAACATTGATGTCTAACATTGATTCAATATAAAATCAACTAAAATGTGCATGTAGATTACCATTTAGATCAGGGGTGGGCAATTATTTTTCCCGGGGGGCCGAATGAGCAACTGAAAATATGTTGGGGGGCCGGGCCAAAATTCCAAACTCAATTATGCATAATATACATTTTATTTCTATATAAAAAGCAGTAAATGGCATTGTTTTGACCCCTGGTAAGAGTGTATGTTATTATTTGGCAATTAAAAGGTGAGGTTAGCTTTCAAAAATATAATTTATTCAAATAGAATTTATTTCCAAAATGATAAACAAAATGTGAAACATTAATAACAAAGGGCATTTTGAGTTTCATATACTATTGAAACAAGGATTTTCTTAGCTTTCTAAAGACATCACATCATCTTATAGCAAAAATAAACAAGACATGTCACTGAACTGTGTAAAGAAAAGTGTCCCAGTTTTGTAGCCTTTTTTACTTTACATGCCTATATTAAACATTTAATGTTTTCAGAACTGTGCAAAAAAAAAAAAAAATATATCAAGTGTCCCATTTCACTTGTTATATTTCCACATTTTAGTATTCTTCAGTTCTTTTTTTTTCATTCATCAAAGTCAGGTTGCATGTCTGAGGTGGAGATGCGAAGCACAGCTGCCAGATGTTCATCAGTGAGAGAGGATCTGTACCTGGACTTGGTAAACGTCATGACTGAGAATGTCTGTTCACATATGTAGGTGGATCCAAAGAGAACCAACATCTTCTGAGCATGTCTCCTAAGCGTATACTGTGCGTGTGAACGTTGACATAAAAAAAAAAGTAAAAAAAAAAAAAAAAAAAACATTAATTAATTTTTTTTTTTTTTTTTTTTTTTTTTATCATGTAATCTTTCGCGGGCCGGTCAGAATCATCCCGCGGGCCGGATCCGGCCCGCGGGCCGTACAATGCCCAGGTCTGATTTAGATGATGGTTGAATCAACATTGATATAGTATCAGCTATGGTTGACACCTAACGTTGATTCAACGTTAGGGTCATAGACAACGATCTATATAATTTAGATGTCAGGCTTCAACATAGATTCAATATTTCTGCTGAACCCTATTTCAACGTTGATTCACTCATTTTTTGCTATCTGGGTATTCATCTAGAATAATAAAGACCTTATACATCTAGAATAGTAAATACTTTATTCATCTAGAATAATAAATACCTTATACATCTAGAATAGTAAAGACTTTATTCATCTAGAATAATGAAAGTACTTTATTCATCTAGAACAATGAAAATACTTTATACTTCTACTATAATGTGTTTCTTTTAGACCCATTACATATAAAACAGGTTTAACTATATACTGTAATGTCTTTCTCTATAGACCCATAACATATAAGCCAGGTATTAACTATATAATGTCTTTATAGACCAATAACATATAAGCCAGGTATTAACTATATGTCTTTATAGACCCATAACATATACGCCAGGTATTAACTATATAATGTCTTTCTCTATAGTATAGACCCATAACATATAAGCCAGGTATTAACTATATAATGTATTTTTCTATAGTATAGACCCATAACATATAAGCCAGGTATTAACTATATAATGTCTTTCTCTATAGTATAGACCCATAACATATAAGCCAGGTATTAACTATATAATGTCTTTATAGACCCATAACATATAAGCCAGGTATTAACTATATAATGACTTTATCTATAGTATAGTCCCATATACAGGCCTGTACACTGCGATGATATGATCGCAAATTTCCCCCTAATTTGGTCCGTGCGAGTTTAAAATAATATCTGGGGGCAAGCTTGCGAGTGGTGATTTCAACCCTTCATTCGCATTTCACTCCTAAATTAATCCATACAAATTGTAGTAAAACATTAGCCTACAACCAGGGCTGTACAGTGCAATATAATGTTGCGGTTGTAATTTCATTAGACAGACCAGCGCGGACCTTTAATAACATGCAATTTAATTGACACGAGCAATGAGCTAACGGTAGCTTCTAACCAAGGTTACCATTAGGATTATGCTAAGCTAACTAGCGATCTCTGCTAACCCTGGAAAACGGTCAAAGCGGACTCCACAAGACTAGTTCCATTCGTGAGGAAAGGGGTGGGTTATATTGACAACGCTTGACAACAGAAGTTTAAACATAACTTCATATTTATTGGTTATTCATTTCTGTATATCATTGAATTTCCATCTCCGTGTGTCTCCATCTCTTCCTGTTTACATTCGAGTGTGACGTCATCACCTACGGCAGCTTAGACTATCAAAACGCGAAGGGGGGGGCTGGCTCTCTTGTTCGTTCTCGCCCCCTCTCTCTCTCTCTCTCTCTCTCGCTCTCTCTCTCTCCTCTCTCTCTCTCTCTCTCTCTCTCTCGCTCTCGCTCTCTCGCTCTCTCTCTACATTCAATGATTTAAAGTAGCCAAATGTTACACACAGTATAAATACTAACTGGATAGTTGATGATATAAACATTTAATTTCATTATCTGAAATATTCTAAAATCATTAAGTCTGTGTGATTATTATTTTCTCACAGTAGTGTGTGTGTATATATATATATATATATATATATATATATATATATATATATATATATATATATATATATATATATATATATATATATATATATATATATATATATATATATATATATATATATATATATATATATATATATATATGTGTGTGTGTGTGTGTGTGTTTGGCTAAAGTGGATAGAAAACACAGTACTGTGTAAAAGGCACCCAAGAGTTTTTATATAAATTGTCTTAGATGTAAATAATTTTTTTTATTAGTGTGTCAGTAGACTACTCTTAGTACATTTTCATTAAATTATTTTTTAAAGCATCTTCATGGTTTAATAATGCAAACATATGTTGCAGGGACTTATTATAAGCATCATATTGGCGTGACTGTATACATCAAAGGGTTAAATCAAGCATTTTTAAGTGCTTTAGAGGAAATGTCAAAATATCACGATATCATTTAGAGGCCCTACTATAATGGTAAAATAGTTATTTAAAAATGTGCCCCTAAAAAATATTGTTTGCCCCTAAATTTCTCATTTAGGGGCAAGTGTGCCCCTAGTGAAAAAGCTTAGCGTACAGCCCTGATATACCCACTCCCCTCTGCTCACCAACAACGAAGCAGTGGAGAGGGTCACAGAGTTCAAGTTCCTGGGTCTCAGTGTGAGTGAGACCCTGTCCTGGAGCACCAACATCGCCTCAGTGATCGGGAAAGCTCAGCAACACCTATACTACCTAAGGAAGCTGAAGCAGGCTGGCCTGCCACCAAATCTCCTTGTCAACTTCTATCATTGTGCGGTTGAGAGTGTGCTGACCTACGGTGTGTCTGTGTGGTTCTCCAGCTGCACAAAGGCAGAGCAAGAGGCTCCGCAGAGGGTGGTGAAGGCGGCAGGCAGGATCGTCGGGACTACTCTACCAAACATCACCTCCGTCTTCACCTCCCGCTGCCTCCACCGCTCCAAGTGTATCATCAAGGACCAGTCTCACTCTCACCCAGCACATCACCTCTTTCAGCGCCTTCCCTCAGGGAGGAATTACCGGTCCATAAATGCTATAAGAGCTCAAGATTTACAAACAGCTTTTCCCCCCAAGCAGTCAGACTGCTAAACTCTCATTGACTGTCCCCTCACGTGCACCATGCACTTTACCTGGACTTGATAACTGATAACTATTATGTTTACCGCTCATCGTGCACTTTAAAATATTTCTGTTATCTGTACAGTGTTATGTTATGTGTAGTATGGTTGTACTACTACGGTCATGTGGGAGCTCCCCTGAAATTTTGTTGTATACTTGTGTGCAATGACAATTAAAAGTATTCTTCTATTCTATATTCTTTGTACCGGATCTCCTCTCTGGTAAACAAGAATACCCTGAAGACTCTGGCAGGAGCACTCATTCAAGGGTACTATGACTATGCTTGCACCTCATGGTACCAAAGCACCTCAAAGGCGCTAAAACAAGATTACAAACATCACAAAACAAACTGGTCAGACTACTACTTGACCTTACTCCTAGAACCCACCTCACCCCTGCCCACTTTGACTACCTAGGATGGCTTAGAGTAGACAACAGAGTACAGCAACTTGCAATGGGCCTGGTCTAGAAGATACACTATACGACTAAGGTACCCATGTACATGTCAAAATACTTCCCAAAGGTCAGTGAATACCACAACCACAACACCAGAGGAAGCTCAACAAATCATGTTAAACCCAGATTCGGCTCAAACAAGGGACTAAACACATTTCGCAATTATGCCACATCAATGTGGAACACCCTACCCAAAGCTGTAATTCAAAGCCACATTCAAAACCGCTCTTAAAGAGCACCTACGGGAGGCTGCAATTCGAAACTGGCCACCGTAAATGTCCAAACCCCTCACCCCCACCCCCTCCTGATAGACAGTCTCCTCCCCACTGCATGTATATAATATGAGAATATTATTCTCTCCCCGCCGTATGTATATTTCTCTCCCACCCACCCACACTCTCCAAATGTACAGTCTCCTCCCCACCGTATGTATATTTCTCTCCCACCCACCCACCCCCTCCTAATGTACAGTCCCCTCCCCATCATATGTATATACTCTGTCAGGATCTATGGGTAACAGTACTGTATATTTGAATATTGTATATGTCACAAATGTAACAGTACTAAATACCTGTATGTCCCTATGCCATAAATGTCATGTATGTTGAGTATGACATAAATGTCAATATGAATTGAAAATGGGGGACCCTGATGTAAACAAGACAAACGTCTTTCTCTGGTCTGCATCCCCTTAACAATTGTGTGTATTGAGCCGTACTGTATTGTACCCATTCTGCAATCTGTTAAATAAAGTTTTCATTCATTCATTCATTCATTCATTCATTCATTCATTCATTCATTCATTCATTCATTCATTCATTCATTCATTCATTCATTCATTCATTCATTCATTCATTCATTCATTCATGCTGGATACAAGTTGAAAGTCAATGGCTTCAGGTTCTCAGTCGATTTATTCAGCAGGGCATCAGTGGTAGAATACAGCAAATTCACAGGATACAAGTAATCTCTCAGAATGACACAGACAACTTGGTTCTGTCCAGTGTTCCGTGGTGTCGAGACTGCTCAGTATTTAAACACTTTCTCGACCCCCGTACCTAGTACAGGAGTCGACTAGTCAACATAGCATAATGACAATACATTTATTTGATCACAAAGGCTGACTTTTGTTCTAGACATTAACATGGTAATTCACTCATTATGGCTCCTGTGTGGAGTGTAACCTTGTTCCACCGGTATGTGGGTCTTCAATAGTTTTAGTTTCGTGTATGTGTGTCTAAGTGGGTGTCACCTGTGTCTAGTGTGTGTGTGTGTGTGTGTGTGTTCCTCACTCAATTGTTAATTACATTATAACTGGATTGTGATCAGGTTCTTCTTGGTCAGTCAGTATTGATTGGGGTGAATGCTTCTCAGAGCTCCTGCAATCGACATCTTTGTCTGGCATTCTGTCCATATTGTTTCTTAATAACAATTTGTGCTGTTTACTGTTTAATAACCAAAAATACACTACACCAGGTATTAACTATATAATGTCTTTATCTACTGTATAGACTCATAACATATAAGCCAGGTATTAACTATATAATGTATTTATCTATAGACCCTACTAAGTGTGTCTGACTCTTACCACCACAGACTACAATGTATAACAACGTATATCATGATGTATGAGGTATATCATGCCAGTTATGGTACCTTGTGTATACTGCACCTGTGTATACTGTTTACTATACTTTACTCATAGTATATATTCAGATTCTAATTATTGATTGCCCAATTAATTAATTAAGATTATGCATCTTGGTCATAATTCAAACAAACATGCACACTTCTAATGACTGCATTGTTGATAGAAAATAGCTTTGAAATTGACACAACAAATTAGAATGAATGAAAGAGCTCTTGTGGAATATATCGCCAATACCTCTTAACCTGTTTGTAAACAACACCCCCTCCCTTCCAAACCTCCCCCTTTGTTCACCTGGTACTTAATCGCTCCCCCAACTGGGGAGCGGGATCTTTTTACCTGACTGACGGAGCTGGTCTGTTTAGGTGAGATCTCCAGCCACATTCTCTATTGTTGTAATGATTTGATTGATCTGGTTAATAAACTTTACTAACTGAGTAAGTCATTGGACTCTATTCCTATCTAAATGGTGTTATCCCACACTCTCAATACTGAATTGACTCAGTTTGGGTCTCAAGATGAGAACATTTACAAGCTCTGTTCTGTTTCTCCAGTGATCAACAATGGTAAAACATCAACTCATCATCATTCTGAATGAGTTGAAGGAGGAGCAGCTGGTGGGGTTCAGGTTTTATTTGAACGATGAAGGACATGGCTACATTCCCATCCCAACATGCCGGCTAGAGAACGCTATCAGATACGCTTTGGTGGAGTTGATGGTGGAGAACTATGGTCCTGATGGAGCTCTGAAGACTACAGAGATGATACTGAAGCTGGTTGGCAGGAAAGATCTGGCGGCAGAGCTAAAAACAGGTATTCTTGTCAGCCTGTCTAGATGAGTTCCAGCTGTCTTCTCTGTTCTGTGTAGATGTGTTCCAGCTGTCTTCTCTGTTCTGTGTAGATGTGTTCCAGCTGTCTTCTCTGTTCTGTGTAGATGTGTTCCAGGTGTCTTCTCTGTTCTGTGTAGATGTGTTCCAGCTGTCTTCTCTGTTCTGTGTAGATGTGTTCCAGCTGTCTTCTCTGTTCTGTGTAGATGTGTTCCAGCTGTCTTCTCTGTTCTGTGTAGATGTGTTCTTACTTATTTTGTCTTATTTGTTCTCCAGCAGGCAGGGATGACACAGGATCAACCTCCAAAGCATCTGGACCCATTGAAACTGGTAAATTAAATATTAATTCTAAATGAATTGATCCTGATGTACAGTAGGTGGAGAGACTCTAGTGGTGGGTTTTGATATTTGTAAATGATCTGTATGCTGAATAAAAGTGGCCATTTCTGCCTGATCAGTTTTGCAATAACTTGTCATTTATAAGATAATAGCTATATGTTACAAACAAAAAATATAGTTTGATGGTGGGACATTATTAGCAAGACATTTTATAAATAATTGTCTTCTCTGTTCTGTGTAGATGTGTTCCAGCTGTCTTCTCTGTTCTGTGTAGATGTGTTCCAGCTGTCTTCTCTGTTCTGTGTAGATGTGTTCCAGCTGTCTTCTCTGTTCTGTGTAGATGTGTTCCAGCTGTCCTCTCTGTTCTGTGTAGATGTGTTCCAGTTGTCTTCTCTGTTCTGTCTAGATGTGTTCCAGCTGTCTTCTCTGTTCTGTGTAGATGTGTTCCGGCTGTCTTCTCTGTTCTGTGTAGATGTGTTCCAGCTGTTTTTTCTGTTCTGTGTAGATATGTTCCAGCTGTCGTCTCTGTTCTGTGTAGATGTGTTCCAGCTGTCTTCTCTGTTCTGTGTAGATGTGTTCCAGCTGTCTTCTCTGTTCTGTCTAGATGTGTTCCAGCTGTCTTCTCTGTTCTATGTAGATGTGTTCCAGCTGTCTTCTCTGTTCTGTGTAGATGTGTTCCAGCTGTCTTCTCTGTTCTGTGTAGATGTGTTCCAGCTGTCTTCTCTGTTCTGTGTAGATGTGTTCCAGCTGTCTTCTCTGTTCTGTGTAGATGTGTTCCAGCTGTCTTCTCTGTTCTGTGTAGATGTGTTCTTAGTTACTTATTTTGTCTTATTTGTTCTCCAGCAGTCAGGGATGAGACAGGATCAACTTCCAAAGCATCTGGACCCATTGAAACTGGTAAATTAAATATTAATTCTAAATGAATTGATCCTGATGTACAGTAGGTGGAGAGACTCTAGTGGTGATTGCTTTTTGTAAATGATCTGTCTGCTGAATAAAAGTGGCCATTTCTGCCTGACATCAGAAAATAAACTGGATGTGTTCGACCTGAGGACATATGGTGCATCAGAGGAGGCTCTTCTGGGACGGCTGCCAATGGTCAAAGCCTGCAGTAAAGCTCAGTAAGTATTCTGTCATATTTAGATAATGAATAGTTCTGTCTAGATAATATCTAGATAATTAACAGCTCGGTAAGTGTTCTGTAGTATCTAGATCATTTAGTGTTCTGTCTAGATACTATCTATTCTAGATAATTAGGTGTGCTGTTTAGATAATGTCTAGGTAATATTCCCTTGATTAAATTCTAAAAGAAATTTATGAAAACAATTTTAAATAGCGACCTCTAGGAAAATAGCGACCTCTAGGAAAATAGCCCTGTTTGGTATTGTACTTTGTTTACATTTTTTGTTTTGGTCTAATGTGTGGGTTGGAGTTTAGTAACTTATTATACAGTGAATTTCTCAAGACCTCTTCTCCGGAGGCTGAGGTGTGACCAGTAATATCAACCCCTCCCCCTATCCCCACTCAACTCCATCTATATAGGTAGAACAAGTTTGAAAGGTGTAGCAGGTAGATATACAGGTAGAACAAGGTTAAGAGGTGTAGGAGGTATATATACAGGTAGAACTGCACCCCGACTCTGGAACTCCCTCCCCCAGTCCATCAGAGACTCCCCTACACTCTCCACCTTCAAAGCTCGCCTCAAAACCCACCTGTTCTCCCTTGCCTTCAACCCCCCCACCCTTCAACCCCCCCCTCCAACCTGATTGATGTCTGTCTCTAGTCTTTTTTGTGCTTTCATGCTGTCTCCCCTGTTCCCCCCATGGTCTCATGTTCCTTTTGTTTTTGTTTCTTTGTTGTTTCTTTATTTTTGTTTCTTTGCTTTCGTTTCTTTGTTTGTACTCTTGCTCCCGACTACTGTCAGCAACTTCGGGTTACTGAGAAGCGCTATATAAATTAAATGAATTATTATTATTATTATTATTATTATTATTATTATTATTAGAACAAGGTTAATAGGTGTAGCAGGGAGATGTATTGGATTTATATAATTATAATAATAATAAATACTATTAATTAATTCGCAAATCTCTCCTTTCCGATATAAGGAGCCATTGAATATGTTTGCACACGGTCCTTCATGCCCTCATAAGTAGCTGGCTGGGCATTTCTGTATGCAAATTCGAACTTCTTATGAGGAAACTTACGAGAATGTTAGTGAATTAGGCTGGGTTTTGTTCCTGTGGATTTGTGGGAGTAAATACTAAATTGGGGTTGACTTAGTATGGAGTACTGTATATTTGCACAGGATAGACTTAGGTTAGTTATATATAATATTGTGCCAGTAATAGACCAAGGATAGTGTCCAATTATCTAGCAGTCACAGTCAATGTGTCAACTAAATGTCCCCATTGGAAAGGGTGTAGGCGAAGACTGAGACTATAAACCAGAGGAAACAATTCCGACTTTGCAATAACTGTTTTATTCTGACTCCATGTCCAAACATCCAGTGCTTATAGAAAATGTATGTGCCATTAACACCAGGTGGCCAATTATTCAGTAGCTAGCAGTCAGTTAGTAGCATTTAGTAGCAGTTGGTAGTAGACGATAGAGTTGATTCAGAGTCGATTCAGCAGTAGTCAGTACTTGTCAGTCGATACAGATTATTTACCTATACAAAAGGAAAGGAAATAAACAACATTAGTTACCAACTAGATATACATATGAAAGGATAATTACGAATAAACGGTGCATACAATGCAACGTACCGTTGGCCAGTCTGTTCGCCCACAGGGCTTTTCACCTTACAGGCCTATGGCTAGGGCTGGGCGATATGACCAAAAATGTTATCGCGATAGAATTATAAAATTATTTTCATATAACTCGATATCGATAATTATCGTCGATATAATGTCTGTCAAGTTTAATTAACTTATTATGCCCGGCGCCGATATGCGGGCTGGCTTGTTTTGCTGCTGTGAATGTCTCGAGAGTCGAGTTGATGTCGTCATCAGTCTGCGCACGTTAGCAGTTAGCCAAAGCAAGCAGAGTATCTCATGACAATGTACAAAAAATGACCCTAAAATACTCTGTTCCGCCCAATTCATTGCAACGACGTCCACCGTATACCCCACACTACTATAACAGTTACCCTCAGAATTCAAAACACACACCAACTCGGCAGGTAACCTGTAAAATAGCGCTGTGCAAGCTAATTAGCCATAGCCAGCCTCGTTTCCGAGCGGAGTATCTCATGACAATGTACTAAAAATTACCCTAAAATACTCTGTTCCGCCCAATTCATTGCAACGACGTCCACCGTATACCCCACACTACTATAACAGTTACCCTCAGAATTCAAAACACACACCAACTCGGCAGGTAAACTGTAAAATAGCGCTGTGCAAGCTAATTAGCCATAGCCAGCCTTGTTTACTGACTCCTACCTCCGCGCCTCCTTCCGGGTCTCCTTCCGCTATCGGCCATCTCCTTCACTGATTGGTTGTTAGTGCGTGTGCTCATATCCAAGCTTGAAAAATCGATATTTCGAAACTTTGCGACCACGTTTCATGTTTATTTCGAGGAAATAATTTATCGCGATAGTTATTGTTATCATTTTATCGCCCAGCCCTACCTATGGCTATGTGTGTCTCTTAAATAGTGCGTCACACAGACGCTGATTCAGCCTCACCTGTTCACATCTCAGTCCCCTGGCGTCTCACAGTTGCAGTAAACGCCCACTAGGTGGCACCAGATGATAAATAATACTTGTATAATAAGTGCCACTATAATAATGATAATAATAATAATAATATCTCTGTAGGAAGGGCGCTGGATAATTCTCCACCTCCCACCTAGTATTCTGGCCGTAAGGGCTCAGAAAACTACCCAAACCATACAAATTGTCCTACCCATACAAATGGACTTATATTTAAAGGGAAACAAAAGATACAACTCTCGTTCTATCTACAGTGGTAGCTCAAACGGCGTCCGTGAAATCTACGTAAGTTATGTCGGCAACGGGCGATTCTCGACGTCCTCAGTTGTGCCAGAAACAGGCAATCCACGACGTCCTCAATCGTGCCAGAAACAGGCAATCCTCGGCGTCCTCAATTGCGCCAGAAACAGGCGACTTTCGACGTCCTTCCTTGTGCCAGAAACAGGCGACTTTCGACGTCCTTCATTGTGCCAGAAACAGGCAACTTTCGGCATCCTCAATTGCGCCAGAAACAGGCGACTTTCGACGTCCTTCTTTGTGCCAGAAACAGGCGACTTTCGACGTCCTTCATTGTGCCAGAAACAGGCGACTTTCGGCGTCCTCAATTGCGCCAGAAACAGGCGACTTTCGACGTCCTTCTTTGTGCCAGAAACAGGCGACTTTCGACGTCCTTGATTCGGTCATTGTTCCTCAATTGTGAGAGGGTTTCAGCAATGCCCTCGTGGTTGGCCCTGTGGGCTTCTCCTTCCTGCCCAGCCAGGCATAGTTCATCGGACGTGTTTTGGCGTTCCTTGCCCGTCAATGCATCCCATTTTGCAGGACCGGACCTGCCTGGTGTGGGCTTCCTTCCACTTGAGGCCCCTCTTGAGGTACTTTTGGGCCAGTGTCTTTGGTCTCGCCTCCGTGGCGTTACGCCTCTCACCTTGACCAGACCGGGTCTGCCTGGTGTAGGCTCCTTTCCACTCGGGGTCCCTCTTGGGGCGTTTTTGGACCAATGTCTTTGGTTTGGCTTCTGTGGCGTTACGCCTCCCACCTTGACCAGACTGGGCCTGTCTGGTGTAGGCTCAACGCCATGCGAGGTCCCTTCTGAGGCTTTCTCCCTTCTCAGGAGTGCTGATTTTGAGAACCTGTGGTCATTAGGGAGTGACGCTGGTTGCTTCTTCACTCCGATGGCCATTGTCCCCATGGAGTGCGCAAAGTGGGTCAATGACTGGCGTGCCATCAACTTTACCTCCTCAAAGAGGTCCGGATGCGCACCACTCACAATCTTGCCCAGCGGGCCGTCCCACAGCACCAGATTGCAGACTCTCCCCACTCTTTGTGGGACTAAGCGACCTTCCCGGGTGCTGATGAGCAGGTCGATGGTCTCGATCAAGGCACCCACACAGCCTCCTCCCCTTGTGGTGACATCCACGAGCATCATCAGGACTGGGTATTCTCTTAAGCCACTTTTGTCCACCAGGCTCTTGCCGGCGCACACTTTGGAGGTCGTTTTGTTCGTGAAGGCCTTTTTGAATGCTTCCATTTGGAGCACAAACCCAGCGATGACTTCCTCCTGCTTCTCTGTCAGGCCTTGGGGTCCCCCCATAGCTCTAGGCTCCTCAGTTGCTTCACTCCTCCCTTGCGTCTTAGGGCAGAGGAGGAAATGATGCTCGACAGGGCCGTCCTCTTCCACACACTCTTCCTCATGGCAGAAGAATCTCTCCCTGCACCCGCTGTCAACCCCGTGATAATCGAGACATTTGGCACACATCCCTGCCTTTTTCACCTGGGCTCTCTTCTCCATCAATGGAGCCTTCTTGAAGGCCGGGCAGAAATAAAGTCTTCCTCCATGTGCTTTGTCTCCACACATGGTGCACGGGTCCCTCTGGGACTCCCTCCTGACATCACTTACTGTTGTTCTGGTGAATGACTGTCTTTCACTACCTCTGGGGCGGACCTTCCTACAGGCGATATATGCAGTTTTGGCGCTCCCCTCTATATCTGCAACCATTATTTTTACATTAAAAAAATTCTAAAACGGTCGGTCGGTCTGAGCCTCAGCTTTAGGTGTTCACAGTCAGAACATGCTAGAGCGCTGTGCATTGATGGGTATCGGTCAAGTGTTTATAGAATTGAACGTTGAGGAAAGAAAGACTAACGTTAGAGAACTATGAAGAAAAAAGCCAAAAAATAAATAAAATAAAAAAAATGCAGTGGTGAATCTCGCCTAGGGCGCCAAATGGGCTAGGTCCGCCCCTGCCGCTCAGCCTCTCACGCTGGGTTGGTCTATCGCCAGCGTGGGTGGTTTCGATCTCCAGCTGTGCTAGCCTCTCGAGGATCCTTTCCTGTCCTTTCAGGAATGACAAGAGCCTGTCGAAGTAGCTTCTGGGCGTGACGCCATTTTTGGGGTCACGCTCGTAGGAGATCCACTTCTCTCTCATGCCTATAGGCAGCTTCCTCTCTATGGCGGCGACAGTTAAGTGGTTCTTGATAACATCCTCCATTCCAAGGTCCTTCAGGTCATACAGTGCGGTTTCCACTGCCTGGACCAGGTCTATCATCAGCCTAGGCTTGTTGCTTCGCACAGCAGGCACTTCTTCCAGGTCCTTGAGGATCAGGCTTGCGGTCACGCTCCTGTCCCCAAAGCGGTTGTCTAGGAGCCTGAAGATGTCATCCGCGGTTCTGCAGTGATCCAGCCCAAGCTTCTTCCTCAGTGGCTCTTCCACACTGTCCAGTAGGTGATACAGTTTACACACTGGTAAACCTGAGGGTTCTGCCAGCGCCTGGAGGTCCTCCCAGTTATCCCGCCAGAGCCAATAGGTCCTTCTGTCTCCACAGAATTTGGGTAGATTGATGGCGGCGAGCTTAATCCTAGGTCGGGCCCCCTGGTGGTCTCTGTGGTGAGCGAGACCTTCCTGCGTTGCGCCCTCATCACTTGGTGGCATGGCGCGGTCACCTCGTGACTGAGGCGTGTCAGTGGGGTTGGCATGAATATAGATGGTGACGGATGAACTGAAATGGGGTTCCCTGCCGGGTTGTCTTACCCGTGAGGGTGATTGCCTTCCAACATGATGGAGAGGCCCATTTCCTGCGGTCCCTACTCCATACTGGAGATGGACGGCGTTGGAAGCCTCCCCATGGCTGCCGGGAGGCAAGGGAGGGCTTCCATAAGCGCCCTCTGCTTGACCGCTGTTACACTGGGGAGGTGAATGGGCATGAGCAACCGCACCTTTATCGTCGGCGGACGGGGAGGGGTCAGCTTCAGTGGCATGTTGAGGAGCGTCCCTGGCGATGCCAGGTGGGCTGGTCACGTCGCCATTCCTTTCAACGTTGTGTACCTTTTCCTCCTCTTCATCCTCATCGTCCAGCTCAACGCCGCCCTTTCCTCCAGGCTCTAGGAGGGTCGACCACCTGTCCATTAGTGCTGCTCTTTCCTCGTCTAGGTGCCTGTACCGCTTCCCCAATTCAGCTATGTTGGGAGTTGGAAGAAAGTATCTCCACTCTCTCACCATCTGTTCGAAGGCGTTGAGTCTCCTCTCCAATTTGTTCCCCTCCAACGCTCTTTTGTCTTTGGGTGCCCATTGGGTGCTGAGTCTCTTTGTCTCTTCCAAGGCCTCCTCGAACTCCACTTCAAGCAGTGACGGCTCTGCCACTAGGGGTGCAAGGGCGCCGACCCACCTGCTGTTAAATCACAGAAGAAGAAAATAAAACTTTTTCGTTTTTTGTTTTATAGCCATATAAATAATATTGTTTAAATAAAAATAATATGTTTAAAATGAATAATATTTACTCATTTTAAGTATGTTTGTATTTCCAATGCACAATATAACGTTATTATCTCAAATAAAAAAAACACTCGTTTTCCTGAGCAGGAAGTGACATCACGTTTTTTTTATTTTTTTTATTTTTTCGTATTTCTCGGCCCGGGCTAGACGCGACAGCGCTCTGAGTGCGCGTCACAGTTTGATCGCTGTATCCGTCACAGCCAATCAGTGCATAACGCGTTGTGCGTTGAAATATGACTATTATGTTGGAATCCGGGCGCGATTTGAAGCGGTCTAGCCAGTAGCGTCAAGAATTTCTGTAGCCGCATTTCGCGGAGACGCTCTGTGATTGGCCGACGCTAGTATTTTTTTCCGTAGCAGAATTTCACAGAGACGATCTCTGATTGGCCGAATCCAATTTCTAATGTTCCAATTCTAGCTTATTCCTACGTTGGTTCCTAGGTTGGTCCTAGGTTGTTTGTCTTAGAGCGTGCCGTGACTGCAAGTTCTTTAGACTGTTAAGCTTAGGCACTCTTTCAAAGTTGGTTAAGGTTAGAGTTTGTCTTAGAGCATGGCGATAGAACGCCAGGTAGTTTGCAGTCTGTTCGAGCGGAAATGGACAAAGGAATGAAGTACTTGTGACTGTTGTGTGGTGCTGCTAACAAGCTAACACTTGGCTAACAAGCTATATGGCGGATGCAGTCTGGACACAGTGGACAGTGGTCTGGAATACATCAACAGTGATACACTACTTTATCAAGGCAAGCCCTCCTGCCCTGGACGTGTCAACTAAACAGTGAGTCTCTCTCTCTCTCTCTCTCTCTCTCTCTCTCTCTCTCTCTCTCTCTCTCTCTCTCTCTCTCTCTCTCTCTCTCGCGTTTGGATTGAAAATACGTGGATTATGGCTTGTTCAATATCGTCTATGTTTGAATGAATGAATCAATGAGAACTTTATTAACAGATTGCAGAATGGGTACAATACAGTACGGCTCAATACACACAATTGTTAAGGGGATGCAGACCAGAGAAAGACGTTTGTCTTGTTTACATCAGGGTCCCAGATTTTCGATTCATATCGATAGTTTAATAGCTAGCCTTGGCTCATTTAACAATATGCAAAATATGTGTACAGCCCTGTACTCATACTGAAGTTATTATTGGTATATAATAGGTCTGATTGTGTAACGAATCGATTCCACGTCGCGCTGTGTGTGAGAGAGAGAAGGAGAGAGGGAGAGATATGCCTGTGTTTGGAGACGGGGCGAGTTTTGTTTCTAACTTTTCTATTTATATATTGTGTTTCAAGTTGTGAATTAGAGTCTAGACTATACTTTATTTGACTGGTTGTGTGTTGTTGTAGTAACAGCTGAGCGACTCGTTCATAAGAACCGATTCATTGCCGTGAGCGTGAGTCGAATCGCTCACGTCTTGCCATGAGTCTGTTGCGTGGTACTGTACATGTTTGCAAAATGTTTGGTATAGCGCCCCTAGTGGCGAAGCACCCACCGGCCGCCACTGACTTCAAGGGGGCCTAACTCTGGCTGAACGAAGCGGGACAATACCTCAGAGAAGATCTTCTTCTCCAGTGCCGCTTTCCTCAGCTTGCTCGCGTCTTTCTTCGCTGTGGCGTCGGCTATCAGGGTAGCATGTGCGGCTCCGTCGGCCTCCTCCAATGCTCCAACATAGTCTCCCCTCGTGTCAACGAGCTTAGCAAACTCTACTTGAAGAGCTTTCTTGTCGTTGACCAGCTCCGCTGGCGATGCGGTGTCAACATTGTCAGCTACCTGGTTAGCTCTCCTTGTGAAAGCTGTTTGCGCCGCAGTACGCCTCTTCTTTAGCTCTTCCACATCTACACCCTCCAGCTTGTCCCAGTCAGCCGTTGCCCCAACTGGAGCTCCTTTTGCGGCTGAGTCACTGGTCGCAGGCAGTAGTAAACAATGGGGTCAGATTGCACAGTTGTACAGTTGGCGTGTAGCAGTGTGATTACAATGATACTGCTCCCAGCAGGGGATAATGACGGGGCCGTTTAGTGAGTCACGTAATTTCGCTTCACTCACTTGAAACCTGGTAATGGTCACAATGTGAGTGAACAAGTAGGATAGAGTTGGTGAGCACAGTTACAGCTTTTGGTTAATTCATTAATAGTACAGTTCACGACGTGACAAGCAAATTGAAGACTGTCGGATGAAACATAGTCACTTTAGGTCGGCTCATCAATAGTACCGTTCACGGCGTTTGGAGCAACAATATAATTGCAAAGTTCAACACAGCCAAGGCATAGATGTGTCATTGATAATGTTCACAGTGTTTGGAGCAACAATGTAATTGCTTTGTTCAACACAGCCAAGGCATAGGGTGTCAATGATAATGTTCACAGCGTTTGGAGCAACAACGTAGTTGCTTGGTTCGACACAGCCAAGGCATAGGTGTCAATAACAATATTATTTAGCTAGCATTGGAGGCCAGCAGTGTTAGCATTCTTTGGCTAACAGCGTTAGCATTGACGGCTAGCAGTGTTAGCATTGGTTGGCTAACAGTGTTAACATTGGTTGGCTAGCGGTGTTAGCATTGGTTGGCTAACAGCGTTAGCATTGGTGGCTAGCAGTGTTAGCATTGGTTGGCTAACAGTGTTAACATTGGTTGGCTAATGGCTAGCGTTTAGCATTGGCGGCTAGCAGTGTTAGCATTCTTTGGCTAACAGCGTTAGCATTGGCGGCTAGCAGTGTTAGCATTGGTTGGCTAACAGTGTTAACATTGATTGGCTAATGGCTAGCGTTTAGCATTGACGGCTAGCAGTGTTAGCATTCTTTGGCTAACAGCGTTAGCATTGGTGGCTAGCAGTTAGCATTTGGCATCGGATGGAATTTGGCGACCCCACCACTTCAAGCAACCAACATGTTGGCGGAATACGGCGATTCCAACCCAATAAGCAGTCAACATCAACGTTTCACTTCCCTTGAGCTGACTGCGTCCTCTCCATGTGCCCGTTGTGTGTATCCACTCCGTCCTGGTCCACCTTGACGTTGAGGGGTATCTCACGCGGCATTTCCTTCTGCGTTCTGTCCGTCCCGTCTTGTAGCGGGGCGCGTGCAGTAAATAATTGTCCAATTATCTAGCAGTCACAGTCAATGTGTCAACTAAATGTCCCCATTGGAAAGGGTGTAGGCGAAGACTGAGACTATAAACCAGAGGAAACAATTCCGACTTTGCAATAACTGTTTTATTCGGACTCCATGTCCAAACATCCAGTGCTTATAGAAAATGTATGTGCCATTAACACCAGGTGGCCAATTATTCAGTAGTTAGCCGGTAGCTAGCAGTCAGTTAGTAGCATTTAGTAGCAGTTGGTAGTAGACGATAGAGTCGATTCAGAGTCGATTCAGCAGTAGTCAGTACTTGTCAGTCGATACAGATTATTTACCTATACAAAAGGAAAGGAAATAAACGACATTAGTTAGCAACTAGATATACATATGAAAGGATAATTACGAATAAACGGTGCATACAATGCAACGTACCGTTGGCCAGTCTGTTCGCCCACAGGTCTTTTCACCTTACAGGCCTATGGCTACGTGTGTCTCTTAAATAGTGCATCACACAGACGCTGATTCAGCCTCACCTGTTCACATCTCAGTCCCCTGGCGTCTCACAGTTGCAGTAAACGCCCACTAGGTGGCACCAGATGATAAATAATACTTGTATAATAAGTGCCACTATAATAATGATAATAATAATAATATCTCTGTAGGAAGGGCGCTGGATAATTCTCCAGATAGTATGTTATATTTGTACCAGGCTTAGGTTAGAGGTATACACATTTGAACTGGGGCAGACTTAGAATAGAGTTATGTTCTGTATATTTATACCAAAGCATGACATAGGATAGAGATTTGTAGACCTGGGATAGTATGGAGTTATGCATATTTGTACCAGGGTAGACTTAGGATATAGTGTTAGGACTGTATATTTATACCAAGGTGGGCTGTACATACACACATATTTATATTATTCATTATTCATTGATTATTATTGAGTATTCATATGCTTCACCTAGTCACTCACTCAAGATATTTTAAGAGGAAGCAGCCCTGTGTTTACTTGATCTTATTACTATATATTTTATTTGTATTTAGTTTCTTATTCCCACCTGTACCTCTCCTTTGTCTTATTCTTATTGCTGTTACTGCTTTGACACCTGCATTTCCCTACAGGGGCTAATAAAGGTGCTTCTTGTCTTATTTGAGAGCATCATCAATAACCGGTTTGATGATATTGCGAGTGGATGTACTGGGTCTGTTGCTCAATTTCCCAGTACTACCGACCTATACATGCCATGTACTGGTTCCAGCTGTCACATGGCTTCTGCTTGGTAGTCAGTGTAGTGTGAGGGACAAATACAGCTCCACCTTTATCAGCTGGTCGGATGAGAATGGAGTTGTCCTATAGCTCTTTGTGTGCATGATGTTTTGTTTAAAAAAGGGAATGTTGCATTTGAGTCTGGGAATGTCCTGTTGCATTTGCTTGCTGTATGTGTTTATGGCAGGGCATCTGGTGCTTTGGCCAGAGGTATGAATGGACAGGGGTGGATATGTAATGAAATAAAATACTTGTCGTTGACGGATTTGAAAGATATTAGAGAATTGTGCGTTTCTTAAGTTTCATCCAAACTGGATCAGAACTGTAGAAGCTATGGCTGGTACAGACAGCTTTGTGTAGCATCACCCTTGTGTGTTTATACTAAAATACTTGTCGTTGACTGATTTGAAACATATTTGAGAATTGTTGGCCTACAGGATATGTGCGACATTTCATCCAAACTGGATCAGAACTGTAGGAGCTATGGCTGGTACAGACAGACACACAGACAGGTCACAAATCAGTTGCTCTACTGAGTGTTAGGGTTAGTTTAATGACTACTGACTACTTTTTACCTGTTTAAATAATGAAATATTTCCTGCATGCTGGGTTCATTCTGGTTTCCTTCCCATCCATCTTCATTCAGGCTGAAGGACTGTAAACTCTCAGAGAGATCCTGTGAAGCTCTGGCCTCAGTTCTCAGCTCTACCTCCTCCAGTCTGAGAGAGCTGAACCTGAGTTACAACAACCTGCAGGATTCAGGAGTGAAGCTGCTCTCTGCTGGACTGAAGAGTCCACACTGTACACTGGAGAAACTCTGGTCAGTATTATATTGAGACACATTTTACTCAAAGAAATGTAACAAAATGGGGCGGCTACGTGGCGTAGTGGGCAAGGCGCTCGCCACGAATACTGGAGACGCTGGGCTCGCCTGTTTGAACCCAGCGCTCCACATTGCTTTCAGTTTAGCTGGTCGTCCGCACTAATACACATTGGCCGTATTAGGGGGTGGGAAACTGATGGGTGAGGATCAGGCGTTGTGGACAGCGACTCCTACAGGTTGGTTGGTGCGCCTGCGCAGTACAATCAGGAAGTGTCGGGGGCAGCGTGAGCCTCCCACGCGTTACTCCTCGCCACTGAGAGATCGAGCTGCGCAGGTGAAAAAGATGCGACTGCTGTTACCTCAAGTACCGGAGGGGACTTGTGCTCTGTATGACTTAGTCCACATTGCAGCCGGCTTGTGGGAGGCAAGAAACAGCGTTCGAGACAGGGGAGAGTTGAATTGGATGATACGAAATTGGGATGGGAGAAAATATAGAAAATGGGAGAAAAAGTGGATAAAAAAAAATTAACAAAATGTAGAATTGTAAAAAGAAAATAAATTTATATTTGTATATATGAAATTAAGTTATTTTAAAACCCAAAGCTTATAGGTGTATCAACTACATTACAAGGTTCTCTCTGTCATTTCCATATTGTAAACTGTTGCCAGAGAGCTGATTACCAGAGCTGAGGCTTTGTGTAGCATCACCCTTGTGCGTTTATGTTTACCCTTAATATTGATTTCAATGGACAATGGTGGAAATTAATTAAATTAAAATACTTGTCATTGACTGATTTGAAACATATTTGAGAATTGTTGGCCTACAGTATATGTGCGACATTTCACCCAAACTGGATCAGAACTGTAGGAGCTATGGCTGGTACAGACAGACACACAGACAGAACCACAGACAGGAGTGAAAACAATGCTTCCTCCCACTGTGTGCACTGGTGTAATTAATTCATAATTCACACGACCTCATCTTGTTCTATGGTTGTTAATAAATCCTTCTTAATATTCATGTACTTTCTCATCCTTTGTTTTCCAAGAATTGTTTAAAAAAAAAAAAATAATCATCTTCGTTCTATTTTCTATTTACATAATATATCTTTTCTTTCTGCTGCAGGACAGGAAACTCTGTAAATCAGTTGCTCTACTGAGTGTTAGGGTTAGTTTACTGACTACTTTTTACCTGTTTAAATAATGAAATATTTCCTGCATGCTGGGTTCATTCTGGTTTCCTTCCCATCCATCTTCATTCAGGCTGAGTTGCTGTGAACTCTCAGAGAGATCCTGTGAAGCTCTGGCCTCAGTTCTCAGCTCTACCTCCTCCAGTCTGAGAGAGCTGGACCTGAGTTACAACAAGCTGCAGGATTCAGGAGTGAAGCTGCTCTCTGTTGGACTGAAGAGTCCACACTGTACACTGGAGACTCTCGGGTCAGTATTATATTGAGACACATTTTACTCAAAGAAATGTAACAAAATGTAGAATTGTAAAAAGAAAATAAATGTATATTTTTATGTATGAAATGAAGTGATTTGTAAACCCAAAGCTTATAGGTGTATCAACTACATTACAAGGTTCACTCTGTCATTTCCATATTGTAAACTGTTGCCAGAGAGCTGATTACCAGAGCTGAGGCTTTGTGTAGCATCACCCTTGTGCGTTTATGTTTACCCTTAATATTGATTTCAATGGACAATGGTGGAAATTAATTAAATTAAAATACTTGTCATTGACTGATTTGAAACATATTTGAGAATTGTTGGCCTACAGTATATGTGCGACATTTCACCCAAACTGGATCAGAACTGTAGGAGCTATGGCTGGTACAGACAGACACACAGACAGAACCACAGACAGGAGTGAAAACAATGCTTCCTCCCACTGTGTGCACTGGTGTAATTAATTCATAATTCACACGACCTCATCTTGTTCTATGGTTGTTAATAAATCCTTCTTAATATTCATGTACTTTCTCATCCTTTGTTTTCCAAGAATTGTTTAAAAAAAAAAAAAAAATCATCTTCGTTCTATTTTCTATTTACATAATATATCTTTTCTTTCTGCTGCAGGACAGGAAACTCTGTAAATCAGTTGCTCTACTGAGTGTTAGGGTTAGTTTACTGACTACTTTTTACCTGTTTAAATAATGAAATATTTCCTGCATGCTGGGTTCATTCTGGTTTCCTTCCCATCCATCTTCATTCAGGCTGAGTTGCTGTGAACTCTCAGAGAGATCCTGTGAAGCTCTGGCCTCAGTTCTCAGCTCTACCTCCTCCAGTCTGAGAGAGCTGGACCTGAGTTACAACAAGCTGCAGGATTCAGGAGTGAAGCTGCTCTCTGTTGGACTGAAGAGTCCACACTGTACACTGGAGACTCTCGGGTCAGTATTATATTGAGACACATTTTACTCAAAGAAATGTAACAAAATGTAGAATTGTAAAAAGAAAATAAATGTATATTTTTATGTATGAAATGAAGTGATTTGTAAACCCAAAGCTTATAGGTGTATCAACTACATTACAAGGTTCACTCTGTCATTTCCATATTGTAAACTGTTGCCAGAGAGCTGATTACCAGAGCTGAGGCTTTGTGTAGCATCACCCTTGTGCGTTTATGTTTACCCTTAATATTGATTTCAATGGACAATGGTGGAAATTAATTAAATTAAAATACTTGTCATTGACTGATTTGAAACATATTTGAGAATTGTTGGCCTACAGTATATGTGCGACATTTCACCCAAACTGGATCAGAACTGTAGGAGCTATGGCTGGTACAGACAGACACACAGACAGAACCACAGACAGGAGTGAAAACAATGCTTCCTCCCACTGTGTGCACTGGTGTAATTAATTCATAATTCACACGACCTCATCTTGTTCTATGGTTGTTAATAAATCCTTCTTAATATTCATGTACTTTCTCATCCTTTGTTTTCCAAGAATTGTTTAAAAAAAAATAAAAATCATCTTCGTTCTATTTTCTATTTACATAATATATCTTTTCTTTCTGCTGCAGGACAGGAAACTCTGTAAATCAGTTGCTCTACTGAGTGTTAGGGTTAGTTTACTGACTACTTTTTACCTGTTTAAATAATGAAATATTTCCTGCATGCTGGGTTCATTCTGGTTTCCTTCCCATCCATCTTCATTCAGGCTGAGTTGCTGTGAACTCTCAGAGAGATCCTGTGAAGCTCTGGCCTCAGTTCTCAGCTCTACCTCCTCCAGTCTGAGAGAGCTGGACCTGAGTGAGAACAAGCTGCAGGATTCAGGAGTGGAGCTGCTCTCTGTTGGACTGAAGAGTCCACACTGTAAACTGGAGACTCTCGAGTCAGTATTATATTGAGACACATTTTACTCAAAGAAATTTAACTAAATGGAGCGGCTACGTGGCGTAGTGGGCAAGGCGCTCGCAACGAATACAGGAGACGCTGGGCTCGCCTGTTTGAACCCAGCGCTCCACATTGCTTTCAGTTTAGCTGGTCGTCCGTACTAATACACATTGGCAGTATTAGGGGGTGGGAAACTGATGGGTGGGGATCGGGCGTTGTGGACAGCGACTCCTACAGGTCGGTTGGTGCGCCTGTGCAGTAGAATCAGGAAGTGTCGGGGGCAGCGTGAGCCTCCCACGCGTTACTCCTTGCCACTGAGAGATCGAGCTGCGCAGGTGAAAAGATGCGACTGCTGTTACCTCGAGTATCGGAGGGGACTTGTGCTATGTATGACTTAGTCCACATTACAGCCGGCTTGTGGGAGGCAAGAAACAGCGTTCGAGACAGGGGAGGGTAGAATTGGATGATACGAAATTGGGATGGGAGAAAATATAGAGTGTTAGGGTTAGTTTACTGACTACTTTCTACCTGTTTAAATAATGAAATATTTCCTGCATGCTGGGTTCATTCTGGTTTCCTTCCCATCCATCTTCATTCAGGCTGAACAGCTGTGAACTCTCAGAGAGATCCTGTGAAGCTCTGGCCTCAGTTCTCAGCTCTACCTCCTCCAGTCTGAGAGAGCTGGACCTGAGTTACAACAAGCTGCAGGATTCAGGAGTGAAGCTGCTCTCTGTTGGACTGAAGAGTCCACACTGTACACTGGAGACTCTCGGGTCAGTATTATATTGAGACACATTTTACTCAAAGAAATGTAACAAAATGTAGAATTGTAAAAAGAAAATAAATGTATATTTTTATGTATGAAATGAAGTGATTTGTAAACCCAAAGCTTATAGGTGTATCAACTACATTACAAGGTTCACTCTGTCATTTCCATATTGTAAACTGTTGCCAGAGAGCTGATTACCAGAGCTGAGGCTTTGTGTAGCATCACCCTTGTGCGTTTATGTTTACCCTTAATATTGATTTCAATGGACAATGGTGGAAATTAATTAAATTAAAATACTTGTCATTGACTGATTTGAAACATATTTGAGAATTGTTGGCCTACAGTATATGTGCGACATTTCACCCAAACTGGATCAGAACTGTAGGAGCTATGGCTGGTACAGACAGACACACAGACAGAACCACAGACAGGAGTGAAAACAATGCTTCCTCCCACTGTGTGCACTGGTGTAATTAATTCATAATTCACACGACCTCATCTTGTTCTATGGTTGTTAATAAATCCTTCTTAATATTCATGTACTTTCTCATCCTTTGTTTTCCAAGAATTGTTTAAAAAAAAAAAAAAAATCATCTTCGTTCTATTTTCTATTTACATAATATATCTTTTCTTTCTGCTGCAGGACAGGAAACTCTGTAAATCAGTTGCTCTACTGAGTGTTAGGGTTAGTTTACTGACTACTTTTTACCTGTTTAAATAATGAAATATTTCCTGCATGCTGGGTTCATTCTGGTTTCCTTCCCATCCATCTTCATTCAGGCTGAGTTGCTGTGAACTCTCAGAGAGATCCTGTGAAGCTCTGGCCTCAGTTCTCAGCTCTACCTCCTCCAGTCTGAGAGAGCTGGACCTGAGTGAGAACAAGCTGCAGGATTCAGGAGTGGAGCTGCTCTCTGTTGGACTGAAGAGTCCACACTGTAAACTGGAGACTCTCGAGTCAGTATTATATTGAGACACATTTTACTCAAAGAAATGTAACAAAATGTAGAATTGTAAAAAGAAAATAAATGTATATTTTTATGTATGAAATGAAGTGATTTGTAAACCCAAAGCTTATAGGTGTATCAACTACATTACAAGGTTCACTCTGTCATTTCCATATTGTAAACTGTTGCCAGAGAGCTGATTACCAGAGCTGAGGCTTTGTGTAGCATCACCCTTGTGCGTTTATGTTTACCCTTGATATTGATTTCAATGGACAATGGTGGAAATTAATTAAATTAAAATACTTGTCATTGACTGATTTGAAAAATATTTGAGAATTGTTGGCCTACAGTATATGTGCGACATTTCACCCAAACTGGATCAGAACTATAGGAGCTATGGCTGGTATAGACACACACACAGACAGAACCACAGACAGGAGTGAAAACAATGCTTCCTCCCACTGTGTGCACTGGTGTAATTAATTCATAATTCACACGACCTCATCTTGTTCTATGGTTGTTAATAAATATTTTCTTTTACAAGCCAATTTTTATCTTTATTCTATTTTCTATTTACATTCTATATATTTAATTTCTGCTGCAGGACAGGAACCCTCTATAAGTTGTACTACTGAGTATAGGGTTAGTTTAATGACTACTGACTACTTTTTACCTGTATAAATAATGAAATATTTCCTGCATGCTGGGTTCATTCTGGTTTCCTTCCCATCCATCTTCATTCAGGCTGGAGGACTGTTACCTCTCAGAGAGCTGTGAAGCTCTGGCCTCAGTTCTCAGCTCTACCTCCTCCAGTCTGAGAGAGCTGCACCTGAGTTCCAACGACCTGCAGGATTCAGGAGTGAAGCTGCTCTCTGTTGGACTGAAGAGTCCACACTGTAAACTGGAGACTCTCGAGTCAGTATTATATTGAGACACATTTTACTCAAAGAAATGTAACAACATGTAGAATTGTAAAAAGAAAATAAATGTATATTTGTATATGAAATGAAGTGATTTGTAAACCCAAAGCTTATAGGTGTATCAACTACATTACTGTTATGGTTTGTAACCGACCCCAATCGCACAACACAAGACAGGTATGAGAGTAAGCCAAGAACTGGGCATTTATTGAAACACACAGAAAACGGCACTGTCCCTTTAAGGGAGAACAAAAAATACTGGATAACAAGAATGGGAAAAGGTACAGTGCCTTTAAGAGGCGAGCTGGCTAAGGGGAAGGCTAAGGGAAGGCTAACGGAACAGGGCCGGGGCAAGGGACAAGGCAGGAAACAGGGAGGACTAGGAGGACTGGACAGGGAGGACTAGGAGGACTAGAGAGGGGTAACAGGGACAGAGGCCCGCGGAGGCGGGCTGGGGACAGGGAGGACTAGGAGGACTAGAGTGGGGAAACAGGGACAGAGGCCCGCGGAGGCGGGCTGGGGAGAGGGAGGACAGGAAGGACTAGAGAAAACAGGGTAAGGCCTTGGAACAGGGCGAGGGCTGGAGCTGCATACTGGGACAGAGAAAACAGGGTAAGGCCTTGGAACAGGGCGAGGGCTGGAGCTGCATACTGGGACAGAGAAAACAGGGTAAGGCCTTGGAACAGGGCGAGGGCTGGAGCTGCATACTGGGACAGAGAAAACAGACAAAGCCTGGGATACAAGCATTAATGAATGTTGCTGCTCTGCAGCTTCTCCCGGGATGGTTCGTCTGCGGAAGCAGACGGTGGACGTCAGAACCGCTCTGCAGATCTCTCTCAGCAGATCTCCGAGGGTGGTAAACGGGACCGAGAGGGAGAGAGGGAGCGGGTTAGCTCAGAGTACAGTTGGGAAACAGAGCAGGTGACAGGAGAGGTGACTTGTCCCAAAAACAGAGTAATCCAAGTGACAGAATCTTCGGTGTATATACACACTGTGAGTAACGTCCCAAACACAAATCCACGTGATAGAATCTTCGGTGCAAATAAACACTGTGAGCGAAGTCCCAAATACAAATCCAAATGATAATATCTTCGGTGTGTATACACACAGTGAGCGATGTTAAGGCCAAATATTATCCCAATGAACAATCCAAAAAGCTGATGCTGGGTGAGTGACTGTCTGACAAAAAGCAGGATATCTTCAGTGTCAATAAACACACGAAAAACGAATAGGATCAATGACAGTCATAAAAACTCACCCAGGCGCTGTGCGTAAAGAGAGTAGGATCAAAACGGGGCGAGCGCGTCGCCACGGGGAACGGGATGTCCAAGCGGAGGTCTGAGTGGTGCGCGACTGCTTGGAGTACGCGCCGGTACGAAGGGCGCATCTGGCGCGGAGGTCTGAGTGGTGCGCGACTGCTTGGAGTACGCGCCGGTACGGAGGGCGCATCTGGCGCGGAGGTCTGAGGGGTGCGCGTCTGCTTGGAGTACGCGCCGGTACGGAGGACGCATCTGGAGTGCGTCTGAATGCGCGTCTGGAGTGAAGAGCGCGTCTGCGCGGAAGAGCGCGCCGGCTCGGAGAGACGCATCCTCCCGTAGAGTATTAGGAAGCGATGCGCGTCTGGAGTGAAGAGCGCGTCTGCTGCGCGGAGGTCTGGATGCGCGTCTGCGCGGAAGAGCGCGCCTGGCTCGGAGAGACGCATCCTCCCGTAGAGTATTAGGAAGCGATGCGCGTCTGGAGTGAAGAGCGCGTCTGCTGCGCGGAGGTCTGGATGCGCGTCTGGGCGTCTGCTGCGCGGAGGTCTGAATGCGCGTCTGGGCGTCTGCTGCGCGGAGGTCTGGATGCGCGTCTGGACGTCTGCTGCGCGGAGGTCTGAAGTGGAACACTGGAATACCTCCCATAGAGGATTAGAGAGCGTAGTAACAATGTCTCCATCCAGGCAAACGGCGACAGGTGGCCAAAGCTTGAGTGCATCTCACGCCGGAGATGAAAGCAGCATAACAGACAGAGAACCTCCCGAAGGAGTCTTGGTGATAGAGATATGATACGGAATGATATGGGACGACCCGACAGGAACTGAGGGGAGAGCGAGGTACTTAAAGCCCACAGGGGAACTAATTAGCATGCACCTCAGGTGCGTGAAGGTAATTGATACTTGAAACTAGAAGTGTGTGTTCGGCACAAGACCAAACACATAATGACAGGTAGTCCAAGGGTGTGGCTGCTGAGAGCAAACGAACGCGAGGGTGGGGGCTAGTGAGGTGAGGAGAATGCAATTGATTAACAGAAAACTAAAGGAACAGAGCGAGTAGGCTTAAAGGAACAGAGCGAGTAGGCTTAAAGGAACAGAGCGAGTAGGTGAGCAGCGGACAAAACCTCACAATTACAAGGTCACTCTGTCATTTCCATATTGTAAACTGTTGCCAGAGAGCTGATTACCAGAGCTGAGGCTTTGTGTAGCATCACCCTTGTGCGTTTATGTTTACCCTTAATATTGATTTCATATTTGAGAATTGTTGGCCTACAGTATATGTGCGACATTTCACCCAAACTGGATCAGAACTGTAGGAGCTATGGCTGGTACAGACAGACACACAGACAGAACCACAGACAGGAGTGAAAACAATGCTTCCTCACTGTGTGCACTGGTGTAATTAATTCATAATTCACACAACCTCATCTCGTTCTATGGTTGTTGATAAATCCTTCTTAATATTCATGTACTTAATATTCATGCCACATTTTACAAAATAAAAAAGTAACAAAATGGCTCAATTGTAATATATTTATGTATAGTATTAATAATGCTGAACTCTCTGCAGGCTGGCCGGATGTTCTGTTACTAGGGAAGGCTGTGCTGCTCTAGCCACAGCTCTCGGTTCCAACCCCTCCCACCTGAGAGAGCTGGACCTGCGCCACAATAAACCAGGAGATTCAAGAGTGAAGCTGCTCTCTGTTGGACTGGACAAACTCATGTATGTAAACTGTTGTTATCTCTTGTCTGACCCAGGTACTGTTGTACTGGAGTTCTGGACCAAAACATTGAACAGTGTGGTTTCTAACTTTAAAACGATCATTGGAGGGTGAATAAAAAGTTATTTCCACAGAGCGGAGACTGCTCTGGTCAAATCAAGTGCAAAACAACATTGTCATAATGAATAGTTTATTCTGAATCTAACCTTTTATTGAGTCATGTCAGCAGGCAAGCTAACAAACTACAGTTGGAACGGTTTACCTAAATGAATAAGTTAGGGTTAGCTTTTGTGGCATGTAGGAGTACCTCAATTCTCAATTAAATCAATGAAAATGGAAAACAATAAATTAAGATTGAAATAACTAATGAGAAATTACATAATAATAGTGGGTCTCATTCCCCAATATTTTCCAAAGAGTTCTCTTGGAAGACTTATCTTGGAACCGACTGAGACAGAATCAATGACAAGTTCACTCTGAGTCCCCAACGTGCTGGTAATATGTCTTAAGTGGCTCAAACGTTCGCACCTGTGATATGATCTGATATCTGCGTTGGGGAATGGCACCATGTCTCAAACGCGAAAGCGCGTCCCTGTTCAGGTCATTTGCATACAAAACAACACCTCCAGAGCTCCTTATAATGACGCAGCCGCGTGAAAATGGAATGGCGGAAGCGCTTTGCGAGTCTTGCGACCCATCAAAATTAGATTAGATTAATGTATTGGCATCATATATAGTACAGCCCGTGGTACACCTGCCGCAGCACGCCCGCGCGCGCACACACACACACACGTGCAGTACTGTATATGGATGAATGACTGAAAACCTTAACAGATTGCAGTACGGCTCAATACACACAATTGTTAAGGGGATGCAGACCAGAGAATGCAGACCTAAATCCATTCATGAATGAGACTCATTATATTCAGCCACTAACTACAGGATAATAAGATACATACAGCCTCTAGATCCAGGATGATAAGATACATACAGCCTCTAGATCCAGGATGATAAGATACATACAGCCTCTAGATCCAGGATAATAAGATACATACAGCCTCTAGATCCAGGATGATAAGATACATACAGCCTCTAGATCCAGGATGATAAGATACATACAGCCTCTAGATCCAGGATAATAAGATACATACAGCCTCTAGATCCAGGATGATAAGATACATACAGCCTCTAGATCCAGGATGATAAGATACATACAGCCTCTAGATCCAGGATGATAAGATACATACAGCCTCTAGATCCAGGATGATAAGATACATACAGCCTCTACATCCTGGATGCGTGTATGCCTTCTACAACGCTGTTCGGTTTCCGCGTTGCCGTTTTGCGCTCTGATTGGCCGAGCTTGTGCATGCGCATGAGCCGCAACACGCCCCTCAGCCAGGCAGCAATCCTACTTCCCCTGTTCTAAGATACATTATAGAACAATTACAGTTTTTTTATTATTTTACAGAACAGTTGTGAATTACTTTACAGAACAACAGCAATAAGTATGTCTACTTAAATTTGTATTAGTTTTAGGCACAGTGAATAATAAGAAAGCCCAGAGCAGTACTTTGCTCTTTATACTTTTGTTATGGTTTGACTGTGAGACTTTAGTGCAGAGAGAAAGCACAACTGGACAGGTTTCAAGGGTGTTTAATATCAAAAAGGGAGAGTAGTTAGACAAGCGTGAGGGTTCTCAGACGGTGCGTGGGATGACAGAGTAATAGACTGAGGTTTGAGAATAGCCTGCTGTAATGCATTACTCATAGACTGAGAATTGAAAACAGCCTACTATAATTCATTACTCATAGACTGAGGACTGAAAACAGCCACTGTAATTCATTACTCATAGACTGAGGACTGAAAACAGCCACTGTAATTCATTACTCATAGACTGAGGGTTGAAAACAGCCTACTGTAATTCATTACTCATAGACTGAGGGTTGAGAATAGCCTACTCATAGACTGATGTTTGAGAATAGCCTGCTCATAGACTGGGATGTTTAGTTTTTATAAATGGCAAAATGTCTGTTACCATTTTTACATCAATGTAGTTAAGTAAGAGTAACATATATACTTTCAAATGTTGTGAAGTAAAATATATAATTTATATTTAAAATGTAGCAAAGCAAAAAATTCAAATAAAAGTACTTGGTATTTGTTACTTAACCTGTTACGCCCCATATTATCAGGTAAATAGTGTGTCCCTTACTATGCTTGAGTAAATTGTAATGAACCAAATGAGAATATAATTTTTTTAAATAATTTTTAAAAGATTTTTGACAGTGAATAACACCATGCTAACATTGACCAGACGTGACAAATCCACTGAACTTATTCAGCACCTTCTTGAGATCACGTGTACAAAATATCTACGCAAATTAATGAAGTGCAGATGATTTACAAGGGGTTTTGTAGATACAGTACAGCATTTTGCCATCCAGACCAGGCCACGTGAGCGGATCGGCGCGGCCGAGAAATCCGCTCTTCGCTCTTTAAAGCTTGGTCCGCTCCGCTAATCGATCATGTTGACCCCGCCCCCAAGTCGCTCTCCGCTCGCTCCCCGCTCACCTTGAATCGAGCCCCGCGCCAGATCGCTCGGCAGATTTTTTTTTTTTTTTTTGAGCATGGTGTAAATTAGCTCAAACTACAACAGTCTACACCCCCTGGGCCCCTTAACAATTGTTTGTATTGAGCCGCATTGTAATTGTACCCATTCTGCAATGTTAAATAACGTTGTTTATCCATTCACTAGCTATATTAAGCGATGATAGGCTAGCCGAGCCACAATGCTATGGTCGCTGCCATTAACGTTAGCATGTAAGCTAACGTCAACAACAATGGCGTCGATACGTTTTCTAACAGGAGTGAGTGTGGGCGTCTCTACAGTGACAAAGCCTGAACCGGATATCACAGGTTCACCCTTCTCATTGGTTGAAAATGGCCTTCATGTTTGTACATCGCCATCTGTTGCTTTGGCATTGTACTGCATGTATATTACATCAACAGTGTAGTTAAACCACTGTGAGCGACCTGGAGTGGATTGGAGCGGAGGAGAACTCTCGCTCCGGACGTCGCGCCGACCCATTTTAAAACCCACTCCTCGCTCACGTCAAAACCGCCCGCTCCGCGCCCCGCGCCGCTCATGCTCCGATCCGCTCACATGGCCTGATCCAGACACATGCAATTTGAATATAGAATATAGAATATCAGGCCTATAATTGACCTTATTATGGCCAAGTCATCCATCTATTAATCGGGCCAAATCTCCACTTTCCAATGGCATGCAGAGTTCAATCTGGATTTAGTACCAAAGACCATGAATGAAATCTACTGTAAGTAACGTTTTTTTTAATGACATTTTTTTTGTCTAGACGTTCACAGAAAGGTAAAGAAACAAACTAAGTTCTATTTTATGGCAATAACGTTCAGGTTTGTTCGACCCGTGAGATATAATCGCACAATGACGTCAGAAATGTTCAACAGCTTTGACAGAGGCTGGCGTGAGCTGGGTAGTGTAGTTTTATCAAATGTCGATGCCCTGGGTCTCTTCTCTCTTAGGACTACAACGCTTTCATGACATCTTACTTCCTCGTGTCTAATTCATCCAGTTTCCGCCGGGATGCGCAGATATATTTATAAACTCATATTTAGCGAATAGTGGTGGGACTCGATTAAAAATGTTAATTGAATTAATTCCAGTCTTTATAGTTAATTAATCTAAATTAATGACATTTTAATCGCATATCAATATTTGATGCGAAAAGCTAAAAATTTCAATTCAAATGGATTTTGGTATACGAGTGAATCAATGAATATACATTTTACATACGTTTAAGCAGCAACATCCTGTATTAGCTACTACACAGACCAACAGATCAATGCATTTTTTAACAAAGTGCAGCAATTTTATGAATAATATATATATAGCGCAAAGGACCTTTTGTAAACTCAAGCACTTTCGAGGAAAAGTAAAACGCAGTACTTTCAAGTACATTCCAGAACAGTTGACCATTGAAAAAAAATTAAACTCTTGATTCATCTCAATTTCTCTTATTTTTTCAGTATTCTGTATGAACAAACCAGACTAAGAAAAAAAGTTATTTGCAATATATTATACTTTATACGTATAGCACATGCATGAGTCTGGTCTCCTTTGAAAGGTAGCATTCTTACACAATAAAGAAAAATCATGATGCGATTAAATGCATACATTTTCTTTACTTTTAATTCTTTCTGTAGTTAATTAATCACAATGAATGCGATAAAGTCCCAGCCCTACTAATAACACTTCAAATCATTGGTAAACAAACGTAGTGCTGAAAATATACACTTTGACTGCTGTTTTGATAGAGTTAGGGTCTTTACTATAGGCTACAATTGAAAAAGAAACACAACATTAATTAATACGGACTGTATTGATCTATTTATGAGTGATATTAATTTTTCCAGTACCAGAACACTCGGGCTTAACACTTTGGATGCCAGCCATTTTAGCCATCCTTGTACTCAGTGTGCCACCGCTGTAAAGGATAGGGATTTTCACTGTGCGTCGCGGTGTTTGCAGGGCTATATCTATATTCTATATCAGGGGTGGCCAACCCGCGGCTCGCGAGCCGCATGCGGCTCTTTGCCCGTCAATGTGCGGCTCTTCCATCCATAAATTTTTTTTTTATTAAATGTTTAAATTTTGTTTGTACTTTTTTTTTTTACTTTTTTTTTTTTTTTTTTTCTCATATTGGCGCATTCTTCCAATTCTCCTCTCACAATATTCACCCTCACTGAACTGAGTCATCTGAAAATGTGTATATCTATATCTGTGATGTCAGAGATTTCTCAGCTGCATAATAATGTGGCAGTTGATGTGGCAGTTGGCCCCAGGCCCCAGCCTCAAAACGACTTAAGATCTTGAGGTAGAAAAATGCGGTTTTTGAGTACTACAGAAATACAAAACAAAGCATTTTTTTTTTTTGAAAAAAACCTAGGTGTTCCATAGACTCACAGGAATTGTGTAAAAGTGCCCAAATAGTGAAAGAAATAGTAAAATAGTTCCCCTTTAACATTTTTTAAATAAACATTCTTTTTTTAAAAGGCTAAAAGTGATTTTGTAATTTTGCAACCGTGGGTCTCACAGGGTACTTTTAACCCTGTGAGGCCCAAATAAAAAAGACATTTCAGAGGCCAGAGGGTGAGACCTATAAACACATGAAGTGTGCCGTGACTGAAAAAAAAGGTTGAGAAACGCTGGTATATGGTGTGGCTCTTTGTGGTACCAGTAGTACTTTTTGTGGCTCTTAGTCTCTGACTGGTTGGCCACCCCTGTTCTATATTATAGCTATGGAGACAATACTATGGCTTATTTGACAGTAACTATCACTTGTTCAACATGTGAAAAATAATAAGTCTTTCATGTATATGTAGCAGGGTGGATTATCCCTGCTTCGTGGGAACGGTTGCTGGCAGTCACAAGGTAGCTGGACACAGTAGAGCTCCGTCTGACTGCACCCTCGTCTTTGGGCCTGGAGCGTCGACTGGAGGCTGGTAGTGTGAGTGGATGGGGCCCGGAATTTACCAACCTGGTCTGGTACTCTGGTCTTCCTCCCCTGCAGCAGGGCGGTGAGCAGTACTCCCCAACACGCTCCCACTTCCCCCAATTGCTCCTTAAGCCCTCCCACACCTAGTGACTGAATTGTAAATAAATACCCTGGGTTCCCCCCGCAAGCAGTACCCTCCGTAAATGACCCTAGAAACCTTACAATGAAAAGGGAAAGATGGAATAGGATGGGGTTAATTATGTTAACGTTACCCACACCAAAAGAGTTGTTAAACGGCTCATGGATAGACACGCACACAGAGCTCCCATCTATTTCTTTAATGTTATTTAGACTGGTCAGTTACAATGATTTACTACTAGTGACCAATTGGACTGAAGTCCCAATATAGTACCGTTGGTAACTCCATACCTCATAAACACGTATATTATACACCCACCTCTGGGTTAATATCAGGGATAATATACTTCAATGTGTTTGACTCATCGCCAACGTCTGGGTCTTCACCCTATATAATACCTCCAAAAGGCTTTAATTATACGGCAAGAATAATACCTCTCTATAGCTCCGGAGCATTGATGCTCAATTGTACTCAACCCAAAATGGCGGCCGCACCGCACCACCACCGTCCGGGTGGCAAGATGGCGTCGAACGCTCTCGTCGCGGGTGCTAGCAGGGGAGCCATTAACAGCATACTACTATACCGCACACAGTAACTACTATAACGCGATAACGTTAGACGTTAGTCTCGTTAGCTCCAGACTCTCTTACTCACGCACTATCATGGATACTCCTATGATAACCCGTCGCTCGCTCCGGCAGGGCTCTCTGGGGGTTCTTTAACGGGGCTATTCCAATGCACCTCCCGTCGCAGCTGCGACCGTTCACAGCAACATCCCAAGCAGAAGAGAGCGTCTCCCCTCTTCCGCTTCCCTATATTTCCTTCCATCTCTCTCCGACACTCTCTGCCTGCCACCGCCCCCTGCTGGTCGCCAACTAGTCACACAGGGAAAAGACTGATAGAGTATGGTCCAGTAATCCTGTTCATAATCCATATTCCAGCGATAGAAGAAGGAGGAGCTCGCATCATTGTTCGCGAGAATATCAATGGAAACTAGTCAACATGTCTTTGTGCACAAAGGGGAGATAAAAGGCCAGTCAGCACATCTGGATAATAGGCATATTTTCCAGGTTGCTACATATACGTTTGCGTGTTATACCGTGGTGAATATTGGATAGTTTCTGATCCTGGCTAATTTCTGGTAATTGCGCTATGGAGCGATATGTGAATTTAGCTAAAAGTGCTCACATTGCTCGCCTGTACACGCTACTATTTCCAAATCAAAGGTATATAATAGGTATTATGTCTCATCATGAATTCATGAAAGGGGGGGGGGGTCGTTTTTTTATGCTTTGATCGCCAGTAACGGCATTCGTTTTGAACACCACACACGCTGATTAAAAAGAATATTCCAATTGTCTGATCGCGATTTCCAGTATTGATGTCCATCTGGTCCCG
Source organism: Notolepis coatsorum (assembly GCF_963971535.1). NCBI lineage: Eukaryota > Metazoa > Chordata > Actinopteri > Aulopiformes > Paralepididae > Notolepis > Notolepis coatsorum. The sequence goes on from NC_140182.1 coordinate 6,818,309, forward strand.
GACATAATTTCGCACAACTTATGGATAGAATGTGCTAGATGCGTTTCGAAGTGGTCGGATGAAGTGATTCACTTGGCTTGGTCTATATTCTCCGCCCGGACCATATACAATGTAACACACAGTGTGAAATAAGGTTTCAAAGTGTGGGCGATACTGCCACCTAGCAGGATGTGGTGGGTATTGCACTTTGGGGATCTCAGAATGATTCCTATGGTAACACAGAGGTCCATGAACCTGTAATGAATAAGAAAATCGAATAAAAGAAAAAACTATGAAAACCCGAGAAATCTCGGGTCTGGCACTCAACCGCTGGTGAGTTAACCAGAGAAATCTGGAGTCTGGCCACCAATGTGTTAAGCGGAAGCGGTTAAGTACAGTACTTGAGTAATAGTTCTTACCTATCAAGGGTGAAAAGTAACTAAGAACATTTACTCAATTATAAACAGACAAATTCTACGAAACTGAAATATCCCTTTAAATAATAATAATAATAATAATAACTTTATTTGTATAGCACTTTTCATACAGAGGTTGCAGTTCAAAGTGCTTCACAACAGTATAAATAATATTTATATAGTGTATATTACTGTATATAGTATTGATATAACATGAAACTAATATATCATTAAAATAACATCAATAAAATGATATATCAATAGAATAACAGATCAATAACATAATAGATCAATCACTAACTAAGTTTCATCCACATGTTTTTATGCAAATAAAGTGTTATCGAATGAAAAACGTATGATGGAAACAGTAAATCTCCATACAATTTCATGAATATCGGCAAAATGTTTTTGCACTCAACCTTACCGGATTTTCTCTTTATCAGTAAAAAGGTTATCCACCATGTGTTTCTGCTTTAAATATTAGAATTAGAACCAACAACTAGAGAAGGAGATGGCGAACAAAGGCTATTATACAAAATCTACCGTTATACATCTCCCATTATACATCTCCATTATGCATCTCCGTTATATATCTCCTGTTATACATCTCTGTTATACATATCATGTTATATATCTCACGTTATACATCTCCGTTATATATATCCCGTTATACATCTCCATTATGCATCTCTGTTATATATCTCCTGTTATATATCTGACGTTATATATCTCCTGTTATACATATCACGTTATACATCTACCGTTATACATCTCCATTATGCATCTCCGTTATACATCTCCTGTTATAGATATCATGTTATATATCTCACGTTATACATCTCCGTTATACATCTCCCATTATACATCTCCATTATGCATCTCATGTTATGCATATTCTGTATTAATCCATATGAATTAGTTCTTGATACACTTTATTATATTTTTTTTTCTACTTTTTCTCCCCATTTTTCTATTTTTCTCCCGTCCCCAATTTTGTATTGTCCAATTCTACCCTCCCCTGTCTCGAATGCTGTTTGGCCATGCCTCCCACAAGCCGGCTGCAATGTGGACGAAGCCTTGCATCACGTGTCCCCTCCGGTACATGAGGAGGCAGCCGTCGCATCTTTTCACCTGCACAGCGCGGTCTCTCAGCGGCGAGAGTCTGCGTGGGAGGGACACGCCGCCCTCGTCGCTTCCTGATTCTACTGCGCAGGCGCACCAACCGACCTGTAGGCGTCGCTGTCCACAACGTCCGATCCCCACCCACCAGCTTCCCACCCCCTAATACTGCCAATTGTATTAGTATGAACGACCAGCCAAGCTGGTAGCAACGGCGAGAGCTGGGCTCGAACCCAGCATCTCCTTGCCCACTGCGCCACCTAGCCACCCAGTTCTTGATAAACTTGATTCCTTTTAATATGTGATTTGGCTAACTGGACAAACATTTGTGTGCACCGTGTGGTTTATTTGCTAATTTTGTGTAAAAATTAAACGCTTAAAATGTAGGAAATATAATCAATGTAACAATATTTTAGCAAAAGTGTGTTTTTACAGCATGTGACATCATTACACACAGGTTTCTATTCACATCAAATTTGTTGGATGGAAACACACTTTCACCGGCATAATTCACATTAATGTTTTTTGCAAACTTCAAATAATTGGCTTTAAATTCAACTGACAAGTGGATGGAAACTTAGCTACTATCTGTTCTTGTTTCTACAGTCTGGACTAAGCTGAAGATTAAATCTGGACCGAGGAAACGTGAGTGAGTGTGTGTGTGTGTGTGTGTGTGTGTGTGTGTGTGTGTGTGTGTGTGTGTGCGTGTGTGTTTAGGTGTGTGTCTGTGTGTGTTTAGGTGTGCGTGTATGTGTGTGTGTTTGTATGGTGATAACTAGTAATGAGGTGTGTGTGTGTCTCCACCAGATTTGTGTCTCCTCTGACAGACGGACACACCTCCACACCTTCTAGAGTCTCCTCTGACAGACGGACACACCTCCACACCTTCTAGAGTCTCCTCTGACAGACGGACACACCTCCACACCTTCTAGAGTCTCCTCTGACAGACGGACACACCTCCACACCTTCTAGAGTCTCCTCTGACAGACGGACACACCTCCACACCTTCTAGAGTCTCCTCTGACAGATGGACACACCTCCACACCTTCTACTGCAGCTTCTCTGAACAGCTCTATCCTGGGTTTAGTGTCTGGTCATCTGGCTCCTCATTGTCTCTGTGTCAGAATGATTTCACTGACCTCTTTGATGTCTAACACACACACACATACATACAAACATATACACACCCACATATGTACATGTATGTAATAACATCCTCTTACATGTTAAATAGATCATTTGATCTTTAAAGGTAACATATTGGTGGAGGGTGTTCTATGTTTAGTTCTGACGGTCAACTTCTCCTTTCCCTGATGAGAGTTGCGGTTTTGGCTGGAACTGTGGCTCATTTGATAAACAGTAAAGGTCGGGGGGACTTGTCTGTCAGGATAGGATTATAATCTGGGGTATTTTATTATTATTACTTATTACTCTTATTTTGAAACGGCTTGTGTTTTGGTAAAGACGGTAATCAGCCTTTGTTGGTCCGTTAGGGTACCAATGAATGTAGTTATAGGTTTCTCGTTTAGTTAAACATTTACATTTTCTTGATTATATGGGTTAGGTGGGACTAGGGATAGCCCCAAATGGGGGAATGTAGTGGAAAATGTGTATATTTGGATGGTGCGAGGGGGTTAAAATCAGATGACAGTAAGGAATGTGTATTCTGGGTTAGGACAAAGTTCCAAGGTCTTCTGCCTGTCCTGCCTGCCCTGGAAAGACAAACATGATAAGGGAGGACAACCAGTCAACATGACGAGACAAACCTGGGGCAATAAAGGTCGCCGAGACCCCTGTGAATGTGGGGTGAGTTTCTGGGAAATTGGGCTTACTGGAAATCGTCATGTTTGTCATTTCGGGGCGGGTCTGGGAGAGATATTACCTGTGTGCTATGAGATGAGAAGGCAGAGTGAATTTCTTGCTTGTGGCATACCGACTGGTAAACCATAAACTATCTTCTTTCAACCTCTTGTTAACTACCTATTCCGAAATAAAGTACCAGTCTGTTAAATTGGAAGACGTCTCCTCGTGTCAGTCCACACGAACCATTCCACAACACATGTCTCTTGTGCTTTGGTAGTGTCATATATGTCTCTTGTCCCCTGTTGAATTAAGGAGAACCACAGGTATTGTGTAAAAAAGGTTGTTTTAGAGTTGATATATAAGTGTAATTTTGTATGGCCATGTTGGATATCTGATTTGCCTTATATCTTTCTTTTCTAATACACAATACACTTTCTCTTACACAAGTCTCCTGAGTCTTCATTAAATATTATCATCAGTGTAATTGCTCCCCCTTATTCTGTAGTCAGAATCTTCTGATTATGGTTAGCCATCATACTTGCAGATACATACAGTAAAGGTGTGCCTAATGAGCCATTGCCAAGCGTATGTATGTACCATTTGGTCTGCAGACAACAGGACAGTAGCCAGCAGTGTAGTAAGACTAGGTACGGGATATGTACAGATATAGTATATAAAGATATGTAAAAGGGATTATATGCAGGTATTTGCAGACAAATCAAATAAAATCCAATGTATTTGTAAGGCCTGACAACACACGTTAATGTCCCCATGGGCCGGACCCGTCTTTTTTAAACAAGTCAAGAAGAAACATCACAATAAATCAAGAACAAAATAAAAAACACCATGAAATCCAAAAGAAAATGTAAAATAAATAAATGCAACACTCCAAGACATACCCCACGCGAAGGTAAGGAAAAACGAACTAAAAACCTAGCAATAGGAAAAAAGCACCACAGGCAACGTGGAGGGGAGAAACCTTAGAAGGGCCGTTCAAGGGGGGATCTCGCTTCTTAGATGTCGGTGATAGTAGTGTTGCTACTGTATAAAACAGGCGAAACAGTTTGTAAGTATGTACATCAGTGGCGTTGTTAGCGCTGGGCTGGATGTTTTTCTCCTAGCCCCGGAGCTAAAAAGAAAAAAACAAAAAAGTATATTAACACTTTGAATGCCCAAACCGAGAATATTCGAATATTAGTTTTTTCTCGTTTTTTTTTTATTAGCGATCTGAATTCATATTGCATCAAGCGAGTCTACCATTGGTAAATCAGCCACCCCAGGCGCTCAGATGTGAAAAAATCACCCCTTATCGTCTCCCAGATGGTAATTCACCCTTTTGGATTGGACTCAATGAAAATGCATAGGGGAAAAAAACCCGGACTCCACATTTTACTTCTCACGCATGTAACTGGTGCCGATCAGCTTCATGCTGGACTCTCAGCACAGCGTGGTTACTGTGTTTTACTGTATACGCGTGGGATCAATAAAAGGATCGATTTTTGGAATGGCTATCAGGAATTGGAATAATCCATTTGGATACCATCTGATCTCAGGTAAGGAATCTATTTTACCAGTCTTAGGATAATCAGACCCGTTTTGACGGAGATATAAGCGTTTCCCATATGTGTCCCCCAGGCTGTTTGACTGTGCGAGCGGTCAGGAACTAGGAGAATCGATTTTCAGCTTGCGGCACGAGCGTGCATGCGTACACATATACTATCGATAATCTAGCGTTTATTTGAAAACGATTCATAAATAGGCCGAAAAATTACAACATTCTAGATTATTTCAGTAAAGGGCGATTATCATAGAATCTCTTCTTTTTTCCGTGAAAACAAGTGCTTTTCAAAATGCTAGAAAACGGAAGTGAACGGATAAAAAAACAATCCGCTTCGACAATGTTGACTGGAAAATGAGTCTTTGATAAGCGACGGGCAGATTAGAAACATAGCCATAATTTAAAACATAGATTAGGCGATATTAACGTTAACATTGAAGTGGATGTGGGCATTCAAGCACTAAATGTGCGCCCCCTGCTGGGCACTGAAAGTGTTAAAAATAAAAAAATTAAATTATATAATTTTCTTTTATTTTCTTTGGATGGCAGCATCCCCATTGTCTGTGCTGAATGTTTGTTAGTGTTTGGTATTTTCTGTTGGTTTTTAGTACTTTTAAACATCCATTTTTAGTAAGTAGTAGTTTTCATTTGATCCTATAATTTTTTCATTCACCGATTTGTGGACTGAAAGGCCTGAAAGGCGCCTTATAAATAAAATGCATTATTATTATTATCATCTAGGAGGGAAAATACACTTTGAATAGTAGGGACTGCATCTCTGCCTGTCCTGGACAGGAAACACTTTGTAACTGTGATCTCCTCTGGCAGTAGTTGGATATTGTAATGTGTGGCGAGGGGTTGCAGCAATTCCACTGAGAGAAACTGGTCTGAGGCTGGATAACATGCATGTACTGTATGCCTCTCATAAGTTGTTCTCCAACTCATGAGAACCTGCTCTCAAGCTCTTGCAGCATTCTGTCGAGGACTGGATAGAACAGTCTCTGTCTCAGCTGATCTCCATGAGGTCTGAGCTTGTGCCACAAGATGACTCAACTACATACTTGTCCATCCTTTTCTGCTTCCTCCTTTGGCTGGTAGTATGTTCCTCAATCCCAAGGCCATTACATATGGCCTTTGTCCTGTCATACATGTCCACTGCCATCTCTGAGGTGCGATAACCTTTGAGTGTGTCCTGCACTGCGCTTTTAAATAGTACAGATAGGTATTGACGATGTGCACTTTAACGCAGCAGCACCTGGAGCCATCCATACCCATGTCCAGTGTCCACTGACAAAGACATGCTCATGATACTGTGATAAACTATAATACGCTTTAATCGAACCCTGGTTCATTTCCTCCGATAGACCGGTTGGTTTGGGGTGGTGTGAAAGCTCATTCACTCTTGCAACGTAACCCTGCTGCGTTTGAAGTGAACACACGTTTCATATGACTTAATTCTGTTTGAACCAGTTACACACTGCTGTGCTTAACCTAAAACACATTTAGCAATTCTACTTCTCAGTGATTAGAGTACTGTAAGTGAAGTACACAGAGAATGTGCAAATATACAATACATTCACCAAACACTACACAAGACCAATGCTGTAGACTGGTGAAAATATAATTTATTTATCTCCATATACCCAAATCAATGATGCAGACTGATGAAAAAAAAACATTTTCTCTCCATATACCCAAATCAATGATGCAGACTGATGAAAATATAAATTGTCTCTCCATATAACCAAATCAGTCAACATTTCAACATGGAGAATCACAAAAAAACATGTCCCAGTTTTCATGCTACTACAGTGTGCATAAATAACACTGTAAGCTCAGCAAATATCAGACAAACATAAAATACTGTATCCAGTCAGGCCATGTGAGCGGATCGGAGCGTGAGCGGCGCGGGGCGCGGTTTTGACGTGAGCGAGGAGTGGGTTTTAAAATGAGTCGGCGCGACATCCGGAGCGAGAGTTCTCCTCCGCTCCAATCCACTCCAGGCCGCTCACAGTGGTTTAACACTGTTGATGTAATATATACATGCAGTACAATGCCAAAGCAACAGATGGCGATGTACAAACATGAAGGCCATTTTCAACCAATGAGAAGGGTTCAGGCTTCGTCACTGTAGAGACGCCCACCATAGATATCTATGACGCCCACACTCACTCCTGTTAGAAAAGGTATCGACGCCATTGTTGTTGACGTTAGCTTACATGCTAACGTTAATGGCAGCGACCATAGCATTGTGGCTCGGCTAGCCTATCATCGCTTAATAGAACTAGTGAATGGATAAACAACGTTATTTAACATTGCAGAATGGCTACAATTACAATGCGGCTCAATACAAACAATTGTTAAGGGGCCCAGGGGGTGTAGACTGTTGTAGTTTGAGCTCATTTACACCATGCTCCAAAAAAGAAAAAGAAAAACTGCCGAGCGATCTGGCGCGGGGAGCGCTCGATTCAAGGTGAGTGGGGAGCGAGCGGAGAGCGACTTGGGGGCGGGGTCAACATGAGCGATTAGCGGAGCGGACCAAGCTTTAAAGAGCGAAGAGCGGATTTCTCGGCCGCGCCGATCCGCTCACGTGGCCTGTATCCAGTCAGGCCATGTGAGCGGATCGGAGCGTGAGCGGCGCGGGGCGCGGAGGGGGCGGTTTTGACGTGAGCGAGGAGTGGGTTTTAAAATGAGTCGGCGCGACGTCCGGAGCGAGAGTTCTCCTCCGCTCCAATCCATTCCAGGCCGCTCACAGTGGTTTAACACTGTTGATGTAATATATACATGCAGTACAATGCCAAAGCAACAGATGGCGATGTACAAACATGAAGGCCATTTTCAACCAATGAGAAGGGTTCAGGCTTCGTCACTGTAGAGACGCCCACCATAGATATCTATGACGCCCACACTCACTCCTGTTAGAAAAGGTATCGACGCCATTGTTGTTGACGTTAGCTTACATGCTAACGTTAATGGCAGCGACCATAGCATTGTGGCTCGGCTAGCCTATCATCGCTTAATAGAACTAGTGAATGGATAAACAACGTTATTTAACATTGCAGAATGGCTACAATTACAATGCGGCTCAATACAAACAATTGTTAAGGGGCCCAGGGGGTGTAGACTGTTGTAGTTTGAGCTCATTTACACCATGCTCCAAAAAAGAAAAACTGCCGAGCGATCTGGCGCGGGGAGCGGGGAGCGCTCGATTCAAGGTGAGTGGGGAGCGAGCGGAGAGCGACTTGGGGGCGGGGTCAACATGAGCGATTAGCGGAGCGGACCAAGCTTTAAAGAGCGAAGAGCGGATTTCTCGGCCGCGCCGATCCGCTCACGTGGCCTGTATCCAGTACAGGTTAAAATTAAAGTAAAACAAAAACAAAAATTTTAAAAATTCAAATAGAGTACAGAAAATACTAGACATTATCTCTTTGCTATAGCTGGATCTGGCAAGATCTCCATGTTGACATGTTGACTGATTTGGGTATATGGAGAGAAAATGTATATTTTCATCAGTTTGGATCATTGGTTGTCTTGTGTAGTGTTTGGTGAATGTATTGTATTTTTTCACATTCTCTGTGTACAGTATTTCACTCTCCTTCCATTTTGGTTGAACTCACCTGCTGCATTTTTATACCTGATTGGTGTATAATTTACCATTTATCTACAATTAAGCAATGGTATGTTTGTGCATCTGATGGCTGTGTTTAACCAATTGGCCCATATGTGTGGTAATTTGACATTCTGTGTCTAATGTAATGCAAGTGTGTTTAGTGTTTTGCAAATCACTGTGTGTATTGTTTTGCAAAAAGTGTGAGGCTGACATTGTGCTTATATGGGTGAAAATCTGGGCCTATGTTTTGCTCCTTGAGTGTAAGGTTTTGATAATTGTGTAATACTTTTGATTTGAGTGTTTATGCAATCGAAGAAAACTGTAAAGACTAGAGATTAACTGTTTATTTATTTTGTACATAGGCTGTGCATATGTTTGTTTGTTTGTTTATTTGTTTGTTTATGTGTATGATTCTTAACTGTGCTTTTATTTTGTTATTTCTGTATATGTGTGTATGTATGTATATGTATATATATTATATATATATATATATATATATGTATGTATGTATGTATGTATATTTGTAGTCCTGTTGGGGCCTCTTGGACCAGATCAATGTTTTATCTGGCTAAATAAAGGTTAAATAAATAAATAAATAAGAAACTGATGGTTTGGTCTGAATTTTCTATGGGGACTGCCCAGATCCCTCTCATGGACCTGGACGCCTGTTGCTTCTTCCCAATCCAACAGTGCAAAAATGCTTCCGCATTCGTCACCGCAGATACCGTAGTGGCGTGCGGTAATGCGCCTTTCATTTTCCTTCGCCCAGCGCCCAGGTGCGTGCACCGGCGGCGGCGTGCTCGCTCAAGTGCGTGCGTGCGACGGCGTGCTCGCGAGGTGCCCGCGCATGCGCATGAGATCCCGCCTTGGTTCGACACGAGCGGAGCTCATTATATCCCAGTAACCGCCCCTTATTCAGTATCCAGAAATATAGCTCAATTGGCAAGACTGCATGGCTGTGGATCCTACGGCTCGTTGCTGGCGAGTTCGATTCCCTTCAATTTATTTTTATTTTTTATTTTTTAACGTGCATTCGGCATTCTTTCGCCGTTTCATTTCGCCGGTTAAGTTTAGGCATTGTTTCGGAGTTGGTTAAGGTTAGGCATTGTTTCGGAGTTGCTTAAGGTTAGAAGGGTTAAGTTTAGGCGCTGTTAAGGAGCTGGTTAAGGTTAGAGTTTGACTTAGATAATGGCAATATTTTTTAACGTGCGTTCATTTCGCCGGTTAAGTTTAGGCATTGTTTCGGAGTTGGTTAAGGTTAGGCATTGTTTCGGAGTTGCTTAAGGTTAGAAGGGTTAAGTTTAGGCGCTGTTAAGGAGCTGGTTAAGGTAAGAGTTTGACTTAGAGAATGGCAATAGACAGCCAGCCGAGGTTTCAAGTGATTCGTTGCAATGTACGCGGAAATGCCATAGCATTTGTCTAAGCGGGCCTGAAAAGAAAGGCGCTTTACCGTAGTGGCGTGCGGTGACGAATGCTTCCGCATTTTTGCACTGTTGGATTGGGAAGAAGCAACACGCAACCTGGACCTCACTTTGAGAACCTCTAATCTAGTTCTTCAGTATTCGTCTCTAATTACTCAAAAATTGCATATTTCTGTGTAAAAAAAAGAAAGAAAATCGCATCCTCCCGGCCATCACCACGGGACGCCCACCACTCCGACTCCGGTCATCACCACAAGACTTCCACTCACAGGGAGACGGGGACAGGCGTTAGACAGGCGTATAACACACGACTTCAAGTGATGTAATGCGTTTATACAATGGCCGAATCCACCCAACCTTATTGCTATACAATAAACACACAGTAATTGAAGCATAATGGAGATTTATTCACAAAACCATACACAGGTTGGTAAGAAAAAAAGTGTCTAGAAGCAGAGGGAGGTGCTACAAAGCATGCCATCTAACAAACTTCATATAAATCCCGCGATTTATTATTGTTTTGACAATGGGTCATGACAAACCAATTACATAATCCAACATATGTGTAACGAACTAATATTACATCGGTCCGCGACCCGATGGTTGGGGACCTCTGCTATAGAGCCACACTCCGTTATGCACAAGTTTACAGACTTTGGGAGCGTGTATATTATTCAATGAGACTGCCAGCCAGCTTTTGCATGACGGAGAAATACAATTTCAATTGTGACGAGAGAAGATCATCTCCCGATTTAACACACACGGTCCCAAAGATATTAATGTTTTGCGGCAAATGTTCACCCTGCAATGGATTTAGGTGCGTCCCATCTCTCCTCTCTCATGTTGTCTGTGCTTCTCTCCTCTCCGACACAGAGACAGAGAGCACTCAGCCAGTGGCCACTCCCCTCAGACGCAAATTTCTGTAGTTTTTCACACAGCGAGGAAAATAATACAGTCCGGGATTTTTATTTTGTTTCACAATGGGTCATGACAAATTAATTACATAATCCATGTGTATGTAACGAACTAACATATTCCAGTTGACTGTATCTTTTTTGGAGGATTCGTTCAAAAGCTATTCATACTTCCATTTGTCTATCTATGGCGGATTCATTCAGACAGAAAAAAAAATCAGTTGTGGGAGGGATCTGGGGTCACGTGGAGTCTGTTATACGAAATAACATCGTCTAACTTAGGGTGTCCTCTTTTGCCCGGACATGTCCTCTTTTCACGCCCTGTCCGGGGCGTCCGGGGGGGGTTTATAAATTCATGGAAATGTCCGGGGTTTCATTGTTTTTAAGTTTCAGTTTCAGTTTCACGGCCCTTTGCGAGCATCTGAAGGCTCGGGACTGCATTTTTCGCCGAACATATCAATTACCGAATTAAAGCGCTATTCGTTGCCGTTCGAATGCCATCTGAATCGCCCAAAATCCGTGCCTCGTTCTCGAGTTACATGCCGATATGTCAGGCGTGCGCCAGATTATCACCCCGGACTCCCGGAGAAGCATGCAGCTGCAGAGCCGCAGAGCCAGCAGCGTTCTCGGGCCGCGCGCTGGCGGCCGCGCTGTGAGGGCCGCTCAGCAGCGCCACCCACCCAATGGCTGAATTGGAGTATTGCACTGTGCGGGCACAGCGGCAAGTTCCGCGCGGGGCCAGACTCGAGGGAGTAAATTAACATACTTTTGCTCACACAATATCTTGAATGAATGCGTTTATTTATTTCGAACATAAATTGAAAATAAATAATAATAAAAAACAAGTAATAAACAGATTAAAAAACAAACAAGCAGGAGTATAGAATGAAGTGTAAACGTATGTATTCCTACCCCCTTGATTGATTGATTGATTGATTGATTGATTGAAAACTTTATTAACAGATTGCAGAATGGGTACAATACAGTACGGCTCAATACACACAATTGTTAAGGGGATGCAGACCATAGAAAGACTTTCGTCTTGTTTACATCAGGGTCCCCCATTTTCAATTCATCATATGACATACATGACATACAGATAGACAGTATTCAATATACCTCACACTCTATTATCTTATGCAACTCATATTCACTCCACAAACTGAAATATACATACATTGTTGAATGAACAGCCTGTTTCTTGAAGTTAGACTCTCCTCTAAATTGGAACCCCCCTCTCTATAACAGAATTTTTGGATGTTACCCGGGAGTGAATTGTTTCGTGCTTTAAACATGATTTGTGCAGTCTTAAATTCAGCCAGGTCCCAGAGTTTCATGGCATGTGATTTAAAAAATAGTGTGTTTGTGTGTTCCAGATATCCTACCTTATTGATAATCAAATCAAAATCAAATGTATTTGTAAGGCCCGACAACACACGTTCATGTCCCTTCAGGCCCATGTCCCTTCAGGCTATGGATTTGCAGTGTGTTCCAGCTTATACAAAAAATATATATATTATTTTGGAATATTGCAACTATACTACACAAAAACATGAGTACACAAGTTCAACTCATGTTCAGCCCTATGTTACTCATTAGCACTAAAAGTGATTTTTCTTTATTGTGTACGAAACTTGAGAATGTTATCTTTCAAAAGAGACCAGGCTTATGCATGTGTTATAAGCATACAGTATAAAGATAAGCTTTGCAAAAAAAGTATGCAGTCCTCAAGTTCAAGTATAAAAAAAGAATGCCCGCTTTTCTGGGTGCATGTTTCCAAGCATATGTTAAAACAATAAAGGCATCTTTGAGTAAACTTCAAGTTTCAAGTTTCAAGTTTCTTTAATAGTTGTCATACAGAAGTACAGAATACTTTTATACAAAATGCTTCTTACTGTTGTGCTCCAGAGACTGTGCAAGACAAGATAAGTATGAAATAAAATAACATAGTAAAATTAGAAGTAAAAAAATGAGGTCACAGTGTTCAGTTTAGACATATGTACAATGTTTGATGCAGAATAGACGTAGTTACCATACAATATACAATACTGTGCAGTGTACTAATATACAATACTATATAGTGCAAGGCAGAAATGGAGAAATGGGACGAGGTGCAATTTAGGTACAATTCACAGTAGGTGTACGAGTTGTAGTGCAAATCCTTTATCAATAAATATGAAGTGTAAGTGTGTTTGTGTGATCTAAAGTGTGGATAGTGGGTGCTGCAGTGTGTTGTTTGTTTGAGTGAGTGTGTGCGTGTGGGTGTGTGTGCTGTGTGCATTTGATGGTTGTTGCATAGTGATTATTGTTCGTTTAGCAGCCTGATGGCCTGGGGATAGAAGCTTCTTCTGAGTCTTTCTGTGCTCGCCTTAAGACTCCGGTATCGCTTGCCTGACCGCAGCAGTTCAAAGAGGCAGTTGTTCGGGTGGCTCGAGTCCTTAATAATTCTCTTAGCCTTCCCCTTGCACCGCTTGTTGTAAATGTTCTGGAGGGTGGGAAGCCCCCCTCCAATTGTGCGTTCGGCTGAACGTGTCACTCTTTGTAGTCTGCTACGGTCTTGTGCAGTGCTATTCCCAAACCAGGAGGTGATGTTGCCGGTCAGGATGCTCTCTATTGTACATGAGTAGAAGTTCCTAAGGATCTTCTGACTGACTTGGAACTTCCTTAGGCGCCTGAGGAAGTAGAGGCGTTGTCGTGCCTTCTTCACAACACTGTCAATGTGTGTGGTCCATGTCAAGACCTCGGATATGTGGGCTCCGAGGTACTTGAAACTGTTCACTCTCTCAACCGGTGCCCCGTCGATGCTGAGGGGGCTGTAGTCCTTGACCCCCGACCTCCTGAAGTCCACAATCATCTCTTTTGTTTTGCTGACGTTCAGGGAGAGGCAGTTCTCCTGACACCACTGTGACAGGTTCTCTACCTCTTCCAGGTAGGCCCTTTCGTCGTTGGCAGAGATCAGGCCCACCACTACTGTGTCATCAGCAAATTTGATGATGGTGTTGTTGTTCCGCTGTGCTACGCAGTCATGTGTGTACAGGGAGTAGAGGAGGGGGCTCAGAACACAGCCCTGGGGGGCCCCTATGTTGAGCGTGATGGATGAGGAGGTGCAGTTGCCGGCTCTTACCACCTGGGGTCTGCCCGTCAGGAAGTCCAAGACCCACTGGCAGAGGTCATAGTTCAAGCCCAGGTCCCTGAGCTTGGCTATGAGTTTGGAGGGGACTATGGTATTGAATGCTGAGCTGTAGTCGATGAACAGCATTCTCACATAGTTCCCCTGCCTCTTGTCCAGGTGTGATGCTGCTGTGTGCAGCACATGGGCTATGGCGTCCTCCGTGGACCTGTTGGGGCGATATGCAAATTGCAGAGGGTCCAGGTTGATGGGGAGGGAGGAACAGATGTAGCCCTTCACTAGCTTCTCAAAGCACTTCATGGCTATGGAGGTGAGGGCTACAGGGCGGTAGTCGTTGAGGCAAGCGGGCGTAGATTTTTTGGGTACAGGGATGATGGTGGACTTCTTCAGACAGGTGGGGATGACAGCCTGTTCCAAGGACAGGTTGAAGATGTCAGTGAATACCGACTCTCTACTCTCTACTCTCTACTTTTAGTAGAGATTCAAGATTCAAGAGGTTTATTCATCACATACAGTACAGTACACAAGACATAGTGAAATGAAGGTGGCCATGCCCGCTTCGATTGTGCAAAGTATCATTAAGTATCTCGAGGCTGGGGCCAGCATGTCCTCTTTTTTGGAAATCAAAATATGGTCACCCTACCTTTCATGTCATGGGGCAACTTCATAATTGAGTGAGAAAACACTTGTTTAAAATACTTTGTTTGATTTGTAACCAGTTGTATAAATGTAAATAAGCACAGCACTGGTGGCAATACAATATTTGAAACGATGCATGTACCTTTCACTCACATGCAAATACTTGAATTAATATGAATGAATAATTTCATGCCATGGGGCAACTTGATAGAGTGATACGATTAATTTAGTTTATTATTAATTTAATTTATTGAGTGATAAAACACTTTAAAATACTTGTACAGCACTACAATGGCTGCTCTGCTTCTGGTCTCCAGTCCAGTGGCCTTGCTGGCTATTGGGCTCTTAGACTAATGTTATTCTTAGAACAATAGACCCGTTACTGATATTGGGAGTTGTGCCTATATAATTTACTATTTCGCTCTGACCTGGTGAATGACCTACAATGGCTAACATGTTTTAAGTTTGTTAATAGTAGACAGCCATTGGGTGAACAATTATTGTTGTAATTAGGAATCTCTTTTGTAATGTCTATCAATATAATTACATTTTTATTTCTGTTTTAATTTTATTTATTCTATTTGATCTCTATTGTCTTGTCATTATTCCAATACGTTTCTGTCCTGTGATGTCTTATGTATTATTATTATTATTATTATTATTATTATTATTATTATTATTATTATTATTATTATTATTATTATTATTATTATTATTATTATTATTATTATTATTATTATTATTATTATTATTATTATTATTATTATTATTATTGTGTTGTTGTGTCTTTCATGTGAAAAAAAAGAGACTTGTACAGCAGTGGTGCCAATCAAATATTTTCTATGAACCCCAATGGCTGAAGAGTTGTCTGATCTGCTATTGGTAAAATAATGTAACCTAATATACTTACCTTTATACCTTACCTGCTACACTTAGGCTACCTGTCTAGATATCCTTTATACTTACCGGTCATACGTAGCTAAAAACTAAATAAAAAAATGCATGTAAAACATTAAAAAAAATGTGGTGCCCCCCATACTAGCTCATGTGTGTTTGCGTGCGTGCATGTGTGTTTGCGTGCGTGTGTGCGTGTGTGTTTGCGTGCGTGCGTCCGTGCATGTGTGTTTGCGTGCGTGCGTGTGTGTTTGCGTGCGTGCGTGTGTGTTTGCGTGCGTGCATGTGTATTTGCGTGCGTGCGTGTGTGTTTGCGTGCGTGCATGTGTGTTTGCGTGCGTGTGTGTGTGTGTGTGTGCGTGCGTGTAAACAACCCTGCGATAGAGTCCTTAAAAGTAGTGAGGGGGCGAATCGGTTTGTCCTCAAAGCCTTTTGAACTCCCGTCGTCGTACTGTAATGCATCTCCTGATATGGCTGCTCTTTGTTGTCCCGCTGAGACACCTATAGTATCACCTTGTCCCGGGAGGACCGTCACGGGAGGAGAGCGAGGGGCGGCGAGGTGGTTGTTGTGAGAAAGAAAGAAAGAAACAGCTCGGGGCAAAGTGACTTTCTACACCGCTCGGTTTTATTGGGATCTTTAAAATTGTGCACCGCAGCGGACCGCCCTCTCGAAGCGCAATAAACAGTCATTTAATGAGACATTGATACTGAGGAGAGACAATCAAAGAGCTAGCCTCCTCCGTTATATTGAGCATGCCACCGGCTCAAAGGTCCCCCCCCCCCCCCCACAAACTACGGGAGGCGAGTGTTTGCAACTTACCATAATTTTCACTTCCAAACTTCCAAACCTCAAGCGTATAGGCAAAGGGGGGTCATCTGCGTCAGAATCATCCCCCGATGACTTACCCCGGCGCTTACCTCGTCAAAACAAGCCCTAATCCCAGCTGTGAGATGCTGCATATCTGTCGAGTATTAAAGCAACACCTGCCGAACATAAGCCTGGGGCGCTGATACATGCGGCATTAATGCTGCCGGCGACGGGAGGAGTGACGCCCACCGCAGGACCGGTGGAGATACATCATGATCCCCAGCTTAGACACACCCACATGCCTCTTCTCTCTATCATCACGCCACGCTTCCCGGGGGGGGGGGGGGGGGGGGGGGGCGACTCCCTGATGGACTGACAGACTGCCTGGCTTTAATGGCTCATCTCCTCTCCCCTCCTCCTCCTCCTCCTCTTCCTCTCCCATCCTCCTCCTCCTCTCCCATCCTCCTCCTCTCCCTCCTCCTCTTCCTCCTCCTCTTCCTCATCCTCCTCCTCTTCCTCCTCCCCCTCCTCCTCTCCCATCCTCCTCCTCCTCCTCCTCCTCCTCCTCCTCTCCCTCCCCCCCTTCCTCATATTCCTCCTCTTCCTCCTCCTCCTCCACCTCCTCCTCTTCATCACTTCACATTGATGAAGGTCTCCTGCAACTTGAAATAATTGACATGCAAGCATCATCTGCTCTGAAGCAGGCACTTGAGAATGAATCCACCACAACATTTTGGATAAAGTGTATTCATGTCAACACATTCCCTAAAATAAAAACGCTGGCAATATCTGTGCTAACAATGTTTGGCTCAACATACACCTGTGAATCCAGTTTCTCTCACATGAATGCCATTAAAACAAGCAACCGTGCCTCCTTGACAAATGAGCATTTGCATCACTGTTTGCGGGTAGCCCTCACTTCCTATGAACCCTCTTTCTCTGCCATTGCCCAGTCAAAGAAGTGCAATCTCTCTCATTAGATGTGTGTATGTAGGCTAGGCCTGTCTGCCCCCCACCTCCCCTGATGTTTGAGAGTTAAGAGTAAACAATAAGTGCTAATAAGATGCTGTGATTTGCTGTTGTTGCACAGACATGAAGCACTTTTTCATAAGCTCAGCTGCACTATAAATGTGTTTTTGTTCAAGTGTTGATGTTAGAATGTTCAGATGCACATCATGCACTTGTTTGTTTTTTTATTTTATTTTTATATTGAAATGTTGAAGAGGAGATGTTGCAGTTGTTGCACAGTCATAAATGAAGCACTTTTTGCAGGAGCTGTTGCAGATGTGGCACATAAATGAAGCACTTTTTTTGAAAAGTATACTACTTTTGCAATGTAGTTAAATAAAAGTTGTGAAAATGTGGTTGCGTGTTGTGTCAAGTGTACATATATTCATAGCACGGGGAGGCGCCGTGGCAGTCCGGCCCCTGGCCCCTTGGGTTTCTGACAATGTGGCCCCCTGAACAATTTTGTTGAATAGCCCTGCTATACTATAACAGGCATCCTTCTATATACCTATTCATACACCTGCATATAACCCATATAGCATATAGATGATAGCATGCACATTAATGCTGTATATACACATATATTTATTCTTACCGTATATAAATATATATTATCTATCCACATCTGTCTATACATACCTACATATTATGGTTTTTACATATCTGTACTGCACGTGGTGTAGTGGTTAACACTGTCGCCTAGAACACGCCCTCTTTTTGACAGGTCGGTTTGAATTTGACAGTGCGCGGAAGCTTTGAGTTTAATAGTGGGATAGTTGGTTAAAGTGAGTATAGAGTAAGTAGTAGAGTGTTATATTGTTTTTTGTATAGTGTAGTTTCCCCCAACGGCTTTTAGCTGTTTGGGGGAAATTGGCGTTTGTCTCGAGGCTCGGACGGGAAATCATGGCAACAAACATTTCGAACGGCGGGCGGATTCCGAGACAGACGGATGAAATGAATGAACGAAAATATGAGTTAAGATTAACAGTTGAGGTGGACATTGAGGGGCCTGATAGAGTCACAATGATGGAGCTTTTTGAGGGCGATAAAGTCGGAGTGTGGGACCGTCATTGGATGTCAATACAAGACGCCCAAGAAGTATGAAGTCATGTTGATGGATGATAAGGTGAAGGAGAATCTTATGGACGGTTTTAAAATCAAGGACAGTAGGATAATGGCAACAGAACTGTCGAACGATGAGGTTTTCGTCTCTTTTTTGGGTCTGCCTTTATACATAACGTACGATGACATTCTCGAGAAACTGAAGCAATGGGGAGTGGCGGCGGTAACGCAGATCAAGAGAAGGACGTGGCCTGGAACGGACATTATAGACGGCACAAGGTTTGTAAAAGTGAAGTTCACTGAGTATGTCAAATCCCTGCCGTATTCGACCCGGTTTGAGACTCAACAGGGGATGGAACATTTTAGAGTGATCCATAATAGGCAGGTGAGAGTTTGTAGGCTGTGTCTTCAGCCTGGTCACGTCCTGAGAGATTGCCCGGACTTTAAATGCCACAAATGTGGCCAGCAAGGACACTATGCTAGAGAGTGTGACACTGAACAAAAGTGCAGGGGGTGTGATGAAAAGTATGCGCAGTGTACATGCACGCCCTGGAAGCGCTGGAACGAGGAGCAGGGTACGAGAGGTGAGACCGGTGGGGCTGCCAAGAAGAGTGGAAACGACGGAGGAGAAGCCACTGAGACGGAGAAAACAGGTGGAGAGGATGAGGGTGAGGCAGAAGCAGATGATGAAGAAGAAGGAGAGGAAGAAGACGAAGGAGACGATGAAGCGGAGGAGGATGAGGAAGAGGAGGAGATCACGCAGACCCCAGATGGAGATCAAGTGGAGACGACGACAGGAAAGAGCGCAGAGCTGAGTGCGCGGAAGAGTGAACAGGAGCGCAAAGAGGCGACAACAGATGACGAGGAGAAGGAGCTGACAGCGCGACAGAGAGAGAGAGAGGACACAGCAGGCCTAAATGAAAAGATAAATGTTTTTGATTCGGGACTGCTGAGGTCACTGAAGTCCATGGAGAGACAGCTGGGATCGGGAGCATCTACAGGCGAAACAAGAGCTACTGGGTCTGGGCCGCGGACCCGGGGAGGCAGCGCTGGAGGGCGAGGAGGCGGCAGAGCACATCTAGAGGCGCGCGGCGAAAGGGACGCGGCAGAGGGAACGTCTACATGCGCGGAGGAGAGGGAGAAGAGGGAAGAGTCTATAGGAGACTCAGAGGGGTTGCCAGGGACCGGGGACGAGGTGGGGGCTACATCAGAGGACTCTGAGGAGATGGACACCAGCCCATCTGCTATCAACCTACTGAAAAGAAAATCAAGAGAGGACAGAGGTGCTAAGGGGAGGTGTATTAAGAAGGTATGATAAGGTATGATATATAGGATAATCAATATATTTTTCGTCATGTGTGCTGCCATCACTGTAACATCGCTTAATGTGAATGGACTGAGGAACAAAACTAAAATTGAGCAGGTGATATCAACTTTTAATACGGATATAGTGATGCTGCAGGAAACGTGGTGGATGGAAATATAATGAATGATGTGAAAAGAAAATGGACTGATGTATTATATGTAAATCATGGTACAGAGCGATCATGTGGTGTAGCAGTATTATTTTAAAAAGGCGTAGTGGAAAATATAAATGTAGTATATGAGGACGCAGAAGGGAGGGTGATTATATTAGAATTTGTGTTGTTTAGATTAGGGAATATATATGCGCCCAATGTAGAGAAAATTATGACCTTTTTTTTTTGAAGGGCTAAAGGTGCACATGAAGGGGAATTGTTTGTTTGTCTGTGACTTTAATACATTGCGAAGTAGGTTAGATACTACGAGCAAGATTTTCAAGTGTGACACAGCTATAAATACACTAACAGAAATAATGTCTGGTGTGGATCTAGTGGATATGTGGAGAGAGGAGAATTCTGGGAAAAGAGGGTTTTAAAGGAAACAAGTGGTGGCGGGCTGTTTAAGGCAAAGCCGGATTGATCTATGTCTGGTTAAACGGGAAATACGGAATTACATTAACAATATAGAAAATAAGTAAATTTTTTTGAGTGACCATGCGGCTGTGTGTTTTGATTTAGGAATAGAAATACAAGGGAGAGGTGGGGGTGTGTGGTGTTTAAATACAAGTGTACTGGGTGAGGAGAAATATCAAAAAAAGATATATGGGTATGTGAAAGCTGAAATGGAAAACCCAATGTTTAATGAAAATGTGGTGGGAACAAGTAAAAATGTATGTAAAAAAGATAAGTATAAGATATACAAAGGCCAGAAATTATAAAAACAAAAGAGAAGAATGGGAATTAAAAGGTTTGCTAGCGGAAGAAAAGGAAAAATTTAAAGAAAATCCAGAACACAGTGCAGAGAAGTATACAGAGCTAGAGGCAAAGTGGGCAGAGAATGAAAGAAGAAAGTGCATGGGAGCAATAATGAGGAGCAAGGCGAAATATGCCCTTGAAGGAGAAAGGAGCACCTCGTTTTTTCTAGGCCTAGAAAAAAGTAAACAGAGAAGGACATACATAAGAGAGCTAGAAAACGAAAAAGGGGAAAAAGTGAATGACTTAGTTGGAATATTGGATACAGTGGAATCTTTTTATAAAAAATTGTACAAGAGTGAAGGAGTGGATATTGAATGTGTAAACAATGTAGTGGAAACTGTGAAAATGAGATTAGATGAAGGGGATAGAGTGATGTGTGATGGTGAAATCACTGAAAAAGAAGTGAGGGAAGCGATTCAGGGCTTGCAGACTAACAAAAGTCCTGGGCTTGATGGTTTGTCAGGAGAATTTTACAGGGCTTTTGTTGGTCTGCTAGCACCTATTTTGTTGAAAGTGTACAGAGAAATAGAGACGAATGGTGAGTGTAATGAAGCAATGACCACTGGCGTCTTGACAATTTTATTTAAAAACAAAGGGTGTAAAACAAAGTTAGAAGGATATAGGCCTATACGTTTGTTGAATTCCGATTATAAGGTGCTTACCAAAATTCTGGCCAACAGGGTCAAGAAAGTAATTGGGAGCATAGTGGCGCCAACCCAGGCCTACAGTGTTCCGGGTAGGGACATCACAGAAACGGTAAGAACGATTAAGGATGTAGTAAATTATGTAAATGATAATAATGATGATTGTGCAGTACTCAGTGTGGACTTTAACAAGGCTTTTGGTCGAGTTGAGCATTTTTCCCTGATCAGGGTCATGGAGGTTTTTGGTTTTGGGGAGAGGATGGTCAACTGGGTACGTGTTTTGTATAAAGATGCAAAAAGCTGTGTGAAATGTAACAGGTGTATTACAGATGTGTTTAGGGTGGAGCGGTCTGTTAGGCAAGGGTGTCCTCTTTCAGCTTTGCTCTATGCGATTTCCGCAGAGCCTATGGCCACATACATAAAAAGTTAAAAGTAAATAATTGGAATAGGAATACCCTACGGGGAGCAGAGTTTGATCCACCAATATGCGGATGACACTACCTTTACGGTGAGAGACATGGAGAGCATAAATAGAATTATGAAGTGCTTAGAGTTATATGGTAAGGCATCTGGAGCCAAAATGTATGTTGATAAGACTGAGTTATTGTGTGTAGGTAAAGTAAAAATGAGTGATTGTGAGGTTCCGCTGAAAAAAGCAGAGGGGCACATAAAGATATTGGGTGTGTGGATAGGAATAGAGGAGAAAGAGGAGAGGGATTTAACGTGGGTAGGTATATTTAATAAGATTAAACAGGTGCTCCAATTTTGGAAGCAACGCACACTAAAATTGAAGGGTAAGGTTGTGGTGATAAATAGCTTATTGATGTCTAAACTGACATATGTGTTAGGTACCTTGGATATGCCAGAGGCAATAGAAAATGAGATTAATAGGGTTGTGGCGGACTTTCTGTGGTGGGGGACGTTTTTTAAAGAGAGCCTAGAGAAGGTATGTAGGTGTGGTGACAATAGCTTATTTATGGGCTTTAAGACTTTAATGATGGAAAATATACCGGAGATGTATAGAGAGATATTACAGGCATGGGCAGAGTACCTGCCCAACATTGTATATGATTGTGTGGGACTGGATATGGTTTTAAATCAGCCAGTATTCCTGAACCCCAGGATATGCCACAATAACAATGTATTGTATAATACAATCTTCCTGAGAGCAGGGATGACACAGATAAAGGATTTTGTATATGAGTATGTGCCAGGTTTTCTCCCGGTGCAGGCCATTTATGACAATGTAATCGAGGTAGATGATGAATATCGTTTTGCAACTGTCGTGTCAAATTTTGAAAAAATTAAAACTGGCTTGTCGAAGGAATGGAGAGAGATAATAGAGAGAGAGTGTGTGGAGAATAGGAGCTGTAGTCTTCCAGAATTAAAGGTAGGAAACGGGGATGAGCAGAAGTGTTTGGAAAGTGTGAGGAGTAAAGATATTTATAGATTTTTTGTAACAAAAGAAAGAAGGGTGCCAGCATCGGAACAGGTGTGGGAGAAAGTGTTTCCGGGGTTGGTGGGAGGATCAATATGGGAAAATGTGAATATAAAGTTGAATAATATCGAATGTGATCATAATGATTTTATGGTAAGGCAGAATAGGGTCTATACAAAAACAGTGTTACATCATATAGATACACAGATAAGTAGAACATGCAATGTGTGCAAATTAAAAGATGAAAGTTTTATGCACATGTTCATTGAGTGTGAAGGCCTGCAGGGCGTCCATGCAGAGCTGAAAGAGGGCATGAGGGCGAGCTGGGGAATAATCAAATATACAGATTGGAAGAGATATTTTTTGTTTGGTGCATTAGATGGAAAGAAGGAGGAGAGAAACCTCATCAATTATGTATTGAGTCATGCCAGGTATGCGGTTGTCTTGAGAAGGTGAATTGCTTTTTCTGAGCAGATAAAGGTGGAAGTATGGCCAATCTTTTTGAATTTAATGAAAAGGGATGTTATGTTGACAGAGAAATTGCTGAGTAAGGAGATATTTAAGAGATGGTTCATTAACAGTGGTAAATGTGTGAAGTTTGGAAAAGGTAAAGTAGAGTTTGGTTTTGGATAGGTTTTTTTTGGGGGTTTTGTTTGGGTGGGATAGGGGAGGTTTTTTGGTTATGCTTGATTTGTTGTATTGGAAATAAGTATATATAACACTGTTTTCTTTGTGGCTTGTTCTATTTTTTGTTGGTTGATTTAGGGAAGCGCAAAAGAAGGGGGTGGGCTATGCCTGGGAAATGTGAGTAAGAAATTTAAATAATATAGTGTGTATATATATATAAAAAATGCATAAAATGTAAACTGATTATTTTTTGATAATAAAAAGATAAAAAAAAAAAAACACTGTCGCCTCACAGCTAGAAGGTCCTGGGTTCGATTCCCGCTTCGGGACCAGGTTTCCGCATTGCCAGGTAGCCAGGTGGGGGATCTCCCGGGCCTTTCCGTGTGGAGTTTGCATGTTCTCCCCGTGCTCGCAAGGGTTTCCGCTCCCGATAAGATAAACCCAATGAAAAAACATGCACAAACAGATTGCTAACGCTGTCGCGTTCCTGACGAAGACGGACAGGAGCATATCCCTTCCTACTCCTACTAGTTACGCTACAGTGTCTTTATACCTGTATCACTGTACATATTAATACTACAACTCTGTACACACATCTGATTAGCATTATTACTCAGTAGTACTCATTTATATATTTTATACCCATTTTAATCATCTGTACATCGTATATTACTGTTGCACTTTACTGTTACTCTGGTTTGATGCCAAACGTGTTGTCGATGTACTGTAGGCTACTTGTGCTGTATGATGACGATACATTTTAATCAAATCTAATCTCTAATCTAAACTGGTGGTTTTCTGTTACATTCATTCCATTACAAGCTCTTTTCAACTGAACAGCGATGGTGATTGATTGATTGATTGATTGATTGATTGATTGATTGATTGCCCACTGGAAGTGCTGCTTGCATTATTGTTGATGACTGCAGTATTGCTGCTTGCAGCGTTCTTGATGACTGCATGTATTGCTGCTTGCAGCGTTCTTGAGGACTGCATGTAGTGCTGCTTGCAGCGTTCTTGATGACTGCAGTATTGCTGCTTGCAGCGTTCTTGATGACTGCATGTATTGCTGCTTGCAGCGTTCTTGATGACTGCATGTAGTGCTGCTTGCAGCGTTCTTGATGACTGCAGTATTGCTGCTTGCAGCATTCTTGATGACTGCAGTATTGCTGCTTGCAGCGTTCTTGATGACTGCAGTATTGCTGCTTGCAGCGTTCTTGATGACTGCAGTATTGCTGCTTGCAGCGTTCTTGAGGACTGCAGTATTGCTGCTTGCAGTGTTCTTGAGGACTGCATGTATTGCTGCTTGCAGCGTTCTTGAGGACTGCATGTATTGCTGCTTGCAGCTTTCTTGATGATTGCATGTATTGCTGCTTGCAGCGTTCTTGATGACTGCATGTATTGCTGCTTGCAGCGTTCTTGATGACTGCATGTATTGCTGCTTGCAGCGTTCTTGATGACTGCATGTATTGCTGCTTGCAGCGTTCTTGATGACTGCAGTATTGCTGCTTGCAGCGTTCTTGATGACTGCATGTATTGCTGCTTGCAGTGTTCTTGATGACTGCAGTATTGCTGCTTGCAGCGTTCTTGATGACTGCAGTATTGCTGCTTGCAGCGTTCTTGAGGACTGCAGTATTGCTGCTTGCAGCGTTCTTGATGACTGCAGTATTGCTGCTTGCAGCGTTCTTGAGGACTGCAGTAGTGCTGCTTGCAGCGTTCTTGATGACTGCAGTAGTGCTGCTTGCAGCGTTCTTGATGACTGCAGTATTGCTGCTTGCAGCGTTCTTGATGACTGCAGTAGTGCTGCTTGCAGCGTTCTTGATGACTGCATGTATTGCTGCTTGCAGCGTTCTTGATGACTGCATGTATTGCTGCTTGCAGCGTTCTTGATGACTGCAGTAGTGCTGCTTGCAGCGTTCTTGAGGACTGCAGTATTGCTGCTTGCAGCGTTCTTGATGACTGCAGTATTGCTGCTTGCAGCGTTCTTGAGGACTGCAGTATTGCTGCTTGCAGTGTTCTTGATGACTGCATGTATTGCTGCTTGCAGCGTTCTTGAGGACTGCATGTATTGCTGCTTGCAGCATTCTTGATGACTCCAGTATTGCTGCTTGCAGCGTTCTTGATGACTGCATGTATTGCTCCTTGCAGCGTTCTTGATGACTGCATGTATTGCTGCTTGCAGTGTTCTTGATGACTGTATGTATTGCTGCTTGCAGCGTTCTTGATGACTGCATGTATTGCTGCTTGCAGCGTTCTTGATGACTGCAGTATTGCTGCTTGCAGCGTTCTTGATGACTGCATGTATTGCTGCTTGCAGCGTTCTTGATGACTGCAGTATTGCTGCTTGCAGCGTTCTTGATGACTGCATGTATTGCTGCTTGCTGCGTTCTTGATGACTGCATGTATTGCTGCTTGCAGCGTTCTTGATGACTGCAGTATTGCTGCTTGCAGCGTTCTTGAGGACTGCAGTATTGCTGCTTGCAGCGTTCTTGATGACTGCAGTATTGCTGCTTGCAGCGTTCTTGATGACTACATGTATTGCTGCTTGCAGCATTCTTGAGGACTGCAGTATTGCTGCTTGCAGCGTTCTTGATGACTGCAGTAGTGCTGCTTGCAGCGTTCTTGATGACTGCAGTAGTGCTGCTTGCAGCGTTCTTGATGACTGCATGTATTGCTGCTTGCAGCATTCTTGAGGACTGCAGTATTGCTGCTTGCAGCGTTCTTGAGGACTGCAGTATTGCTGCTTGCAGCGTTCTTGATGACTGTATGTATTGCTGCTTGCAGCGTTCTTGATGACTGCAGTAGTGCTGCTTGCAGCGTTCTTGATGACTGCAGTATTGCTGCTTGCAGCGCTCTTGATGACTGCAGTAGTGCTGCTTGCAGCGTTCTTGATGACTGCATGTATTGCTGCTTGCAGCGTTCTTGATGACTGCAGTAGTGCTGCTTGCAGCGTTCTTGATGACTGCAGTATTGCTGCTTGCAGCGCTCTTGATGACTGCAGTAGTGCTGCTTGCAGCGTTCTTGATGACTGCATGTATTGCTGCTTGCAGCGTTCTTGATGACTGCAGTAGTGCTGCTTGCAGCGTTCTTGATGACTGCATGTATTGCTGCTTGCAGCGTTCTTGATGACTGCAGTAGTGCTGCTTGCAGCGTTCTTGATGACTGCATGTATTGCTGCTTGCAGCGTTCTTGATGACTGCAGTAGTGCTGCTTGCAGCGTTCTTGATGACTGTATGTATTGCTGCTTGCAGCGTTCTTGATGACTGTATGTATTGCTGCTTGCAGCGTTCTTGAGGACTGCAGTAGTGCTGCTTGCAGTGTTCTTGATGACTGCAGTATTGCTGCTTGCGGGCCGCGAATACAATCAACTTCACATTCAATGCGGCATCTCCTTGCGCCCTCAGCGATACACCCACAAAGTGAAAAGTCGATCGGGTGAACGGTTCTCGAGATATGCGAAGGACAAACAGGAGCATTATGGCTATTTATATTTAGACTTGTGATACTGCTATTTTATTTATTTAACCAGGTAAGTCATTAAGAAGAAATTATTATTTACAAAGGCGACCTGGCAAAAGGCACAGGAGCCAGGAGGTAAAAGAAATACAAGATACAGAACAAAATAAGAACAAGTTAAAACATAGTAAAGACAAACAGCTAAACAAAACAAGACAACAGCAGGCAGGCAGATAATAGGAGCTAGTTTAGGAGCAGTCGCAAGTGTCAGTATAAATGTCCACGATAGTATCCTTTGAAAGCTGATTTGGAGATGAAATTGTCCAGTTTTAAAGCTTTTTGTAAATCGTCCGCGTGCTCGGCAAACTGAAATGACGATTGACCAATTACTGGGTGTGTTTTGGGGATTCTCAATGGGATGAGATTTGTAGAATGGGTGACAGATAGTAGACAGCAAGTGCAAATTTCAACAAACTACACCGCCGCCTATTGGCCAATTGGCACCACGTTTAGTGATTGATCACTCAGACATCATTATGTCGAATGTGGTTGCAATAGCACAAAGTGTTTTTTTTGGCTTGGTCCAGAAATGGCCTGTGGCCTACAAGTTTTGTGACGATTGTACAATATTTGTAGGAGGAGTGAAAATAGTGACACTGTGGTGGAACCATAATAATCAAATGGTAAATGGCTGCATTTATGGAGCGGCTTTTATCCAAAGCGCTTCACATTTTTACCCGTTCACTCAGACATTCACTCACCGACGGCGGAGGCGGCCATGCAAGGTGCCAACCTGCTCATCGGGGGCAATTAGGGGTTAAGTGTCTTGCTCAAGGAATCGAACTGGGAACCTCCGGATTTTCCAGACGACTGCTCTACCTCCCGAGCCACTGTCGCCCCTGTAATCAATTATGCATGTAACCAGATCTTGATGGTTGATACAACTGTATTAGTAAGGCAATGTAAGTAAGGCATGATACAACTGTATTCGTTCTTTGAGAATAGCGCCACCATGAGGCCAGAGCTTTCCATAACATCATTCAAATCCCAACTCAAACCCCACCTGTTCAACTCGCTGTAACTGTACCCTGTTTACTTTTACTCACAGTATATATTCATATGACTATTTTTCTGCACCTTTGTTTACACTTTCTATTTTGTCATATTTTTCTATTCAGAGTTAATTATATTGTTGACACTGTTAATTTTTTAAATATTTGTATATTCAGATTTAATTGTATTGCCTATATTTCTGTCTTTCTACTATTACCCTGCCCATACCTGCACCCCCCCCCCCTCCCCCATGCTGCTATGACGTCCCAAAAGTCCCCCAAGGGGATCAATAAAGGAATATCTTATCTTATCCTATTAGGAATCAATTACAATGGCCATCAATGAGCTATGGCAGAGGGGTCTGTGGTCAGGTGGCCACCTGATATTGACTACTTTCCCCAAACACGGTATATCTGGAATAAGGTTCACGGGGGACAATCCCCTGGGTCCTCAATACACGCTCTCAGCATGAAGTCGATAGGATGAACAGTTCTGGAGACAGGGGAGATAGGGGAGACGGAGGCCACAGACACACAGACATTCCTTCCTTTATAGTTAGATAAATCAATATTATCAATTTGGTTTAGGGTACACAGTCGCTCCGCTTATAAAATAAGAATGTCTCTGTACTTTCCTGAGAATATTGTGATCAATATTGTGATCACTATTGTGATCAATATTCTCAATGACAAGGACACAGTGTCATAGATCAACATGTCTCATCGGAAACATAAGTAAAGTACTAATCGACCACAGGGAAAAAAGGTACATAATGTACGTTATGTTATAGCCATAATATAATATATTTACATTTTGTATCTGCGACCATGAGTGTGCTCTTCACTGAACCTACCCTGATACAAACACAGCAATACTATAATGCTTGTTTGTTGTTAACGTTTAACAGTTATGGTTAAGAAAGAAAGTTAAGGGTAAGGTAACAGTGTGGTTAAGATTAGGGTCATGGTTTGGGCGAGGCTAACAGAAAAGTGTGTCTTGGTGTCTTGAGGTAAAGACACTTGCCTCCCATGTGAGCAGGTGAACTCAAATGTTTTCTGAAAATGTTAAAGTCAATATATGACTTATTTGTAATAGGTACACATTGTACATTTTCATAAATATGTCAATATAATACTTATGGCTATAATATAACATACAATATGTACCTTTTTCCTGTGGTCGATCAGTACGTTATTTACATCTTTTAAAAAGTGAGATGGGGCTGCATAGAGGCAAAGCATTCTCGCAGAATTTAACCGGTTTTACACAAAGCTCTAAAACAGTAGGTTTTCAAATAGTTTCCCGAACATCTGTTGCTTCTATATCCACTGATAAGTGAGTGTGATGAATCATATCTGAGTGTAAACTGACCTTACCACACTTCAATAGCAGATCCTGATGGCTTGGATTGAGCTAGTTTTACTCACCCCCTGCTTTCATGAAGAAGAAGGTTCCTTGTAGAGATAGTGCTTGAGAACTCCTTAATTTCATTCAGATGCAACCCTCTTCAAAGAAATGCAAAGAAAAGAAAAGAAAAGAAAGAAATACAATACAATACTGTGCAGCATTTCTTGTCGTGTCTTATTATCTTTTTGAACTGTAAACTTACAAACGTCTCTCAAATCCCATGTGCTCTCCTGTGTTGAACAGACACGTTGCATTGTTGTACTGACCTTCTCCACAAACCTCTTGGAGCAGATGTGTAGTTCCTTTCAAACAATACTTTCAATTCCACTCTTTATCAACTGAGAAAACTAAATGGGATGAAATTAAAGTGAAATAAGGCATAGGGCCGCCGCCCCCTCTCTGACGATTAGTCGGTCGGTTTGGTCAACCAACCGACTAACTTTCTTAGTCAATTAGTGATCATGCTGTTGTTTTACCCCACGCTAATGAGTTGTTTCCTGAGCGATTACGAACGCATCTCCCCTAAAACAGTGGTCTATTTATACGATTGCGTGTGGGAAACACAATTCTACAGATTTGTTGAACAAATCAAGCCCTGTGACTGATTAGTCAACTAAGAATGTGGGTGACAGTGGCTCGGGGGGTAGAGCAGCCGTCTAGTAATCCGGAGGTTCCCGGTTCGATTCCCGCTCCTCCCGGGCAGCGTGTCGAAGTGTACTTGAGCAAGACACTTAACCCCCTAATTGCTCCCGATGAGCAGGTCGGCACCTTGCATGGTCGCCTCCGCCGTCGGTGTGTGAGTGAATGGGTAAAAATGTGAGGAACAAATTGTAAAGCGCTTTGAATAAAACAACTATATAAATGCGCCATTGACCATTTAAGAATGTATTTAAGGCGGTCGGATGGCGTAGCGGAGATTGCGCTCGTCACCAATGCATACTAACTCGTTTGGCTGGGTTAGGGGGAGGGAAGTCGAGGGTGCTAATCTGGCGTTGTGGACAGCGACGCCCACAGGTCAGGTCTGGGCACCTGCTCAGCGAAAGGCAGGAAGTGGTGAACGCAGCGTGACCTCCCACGTGTTACACTTCACCAATGAGAGTCCTCGCTGCCAGGTGAAAAAAAGAGCCACTGGCTGTCTCCGCATGTGTCGGAGGAAGCATGTGGTAGACTTCAGGGCTCCCTTGTACCGACCAGTATAGGAGGAACATGCGCACAACAACCAGGTAGGGGAGGGGGGAATTGGCATGACGACAAAAATTGGGATGGGGAGAAAAAAAGAGAAAAATCGGAGAAAGAGAGGATACAAAAAAATATATAAATAAATAAATGCACCATTTGCCATTTAAGAATGTATTTAGTCAAGGACTATAGCCTCTAATGACGATGCTCTCTGCAGCGGGGGTGGTCTGTGGAACACATTCCTCCACTGGCACTGGATGAAGCATCAGCTAATGCTGATACTGTACGAACACACTGAGAGTAGTAGCCTTGCCAAGGCAGATATTTACATGACACACAAGGCTGTAGGTCCCCTAAGCTTTGGGTCTGGGTCATCTGTCTCCATTTGTTTATATTTGCACTAATGAGGTTCTCTGGCTATGTGTTTGTGCTTTTACCCTCGTGGCCAAGTGTTTTCACCGCAAAAGCCAAAATGTTATTACTTTTTTGAATCGTTTGTTATAGTCTTTGTCTCCACCTGTTCTGCCGTTAGGGGTTAGGGGTTAGGGGTTAGGGTCGGCAATTAAGGGTTAAGTGTCTTGCTCAAGGACACTTCGACACGCTGCCCGGGAGGGAGCGGGAACCGAACCGGGAACCTCCGGATTACCAGACGACTGCTCTATACGCCCCGAGCCACCGTCGCCCCCGTAATCAATTATGCATCATGTGACCAGATCTTGATGGTTGATACAACTGTATTAGTAAGGCATTGTAAGTAAGGCATGATACGACAGTATTAGTTGTTTGAGAATAGCGCCACCATAAGCTACTCATCTTTTGGAACTAGATCTCGTGGTGTAGCTATAGTCGTGAAACGAAATCTGAATATTAAATTATTGGACGTATGGTCTGATACAGCCGGCCGAATAACCATTGCTAAAATAGACTGCAGTAACAGGAAAATCACTTTGGTAGCAGCTTATGCCCCTAATCTGTACGACGCTAACTTCTACGATACACTCACTAGAGCAATGCTTGATCTCCCTGAGTATTCATTTATAACTGTAGCGGATTTTAATGCCATATGGGAGCCCTCGATGGATAAATCTAACCCCACCACTTCCAATGAACAGAAACAGACCTCTAATGCATTACAGGCATGGGCCAAGGATACAAGCGTAAATGATCTGTGGCGATTACTCAACCCTACGGCCCGTGAGTACTCTTTTTTCTCAGGTAGACACAAGACATTTTCCAGAATAGATTATGTTTTTGCATCACCTCCTAGACTATTTGATAGCTTTGACGTGGAAATGGGACCTAGTGCACTATCAGATCATAGCTATTTACTCCTAAAGGGCTCATTTAGTAGATTGACATCCCGTGCCCCAAGATGGCGTTTTAACTCAACACTGCTGAAAAACACTGAATTCATGACACAATTCAAAGATGAACTAAATAAATTCCTGCAGGTTAATGCGGTGTCGGTACTAGACCCCAGAATGTTATGGATGTCGGTAAAGGGTTTTATCAACGAAAACACTACGGTCTTTGCCTCCAATCTCCGCAAGAAACGACATTCCAAATTGGTAGAGCTGGAAGCGCATCATTCGTCATTGTTCTCCGCTTTACAACGCAACTACTCGTTTCAATTGGAGTCTCGAATTAAAGTGTTAAAAAAGAGATTAACTCCATCTTAAAACAACATTCTGAATTTCAAATACGCAGTACAAGACAGCATTATTATTTTCATGGCTCTAAACCGAGTCACCTACTAGCTATGAGGATACGATCCAATGCACAATTTTCTGATATCCCTGCTATTAATGACCAACAAGGACTTGTTACAGACCCCAAAAAAATCAACGAGACTTTTAGAGCGTTTTACTCCAACCTATACCAATCAGAAGTGGATTTTGATCATAATAAAATGGATACATTTCTGGATCAAATTAACCTACCTAAACTTTCAGGGGAAGACGCTAAACAGTTAGATGCACCTATTACAATAGAGGAACTTAGGGAGGCTATATCTGAATTACAAAGTGGTAAGGCTCCTGGATGGGATGGTATTCCACCAGAACTGTACCTCTCATGTTGGGATGTAATTGGACCCCTATTACTTGATATGATTTTATACTCAATTAAAAAGGGGAACTTCCCCAGGGACGACAATATGGCACTCATATCTGTCCTCCTTAAAAAGGACAAAGACCCCAACGAATGCGGTAGCTATAGACCCTTAAGCCTCCTCGGAACCGATCTCAAGCTGTATGCTAAGGTACTAGCCATCAGACTTAAAAGCATATGACATCTTTAGTTCATCCTGATCAGACAGGCTTCATAAGAGGCCATCTGATCACGGATAATATTAGACGGATACTGCATGTGATAGACGCCAGTAAGGATACCGTACCTCCTATAGCTGTATTATCCTTGGATGCGATGAAGGCTTTTGATAGATTGGAATGGTCTTATTTATGGGCAGTACTTGGAAGGATGGGGTTAGGAGATGGATTCATTAATATGATCAAAGTACTATACAAAGATCCTTCGGCCATGATTATAACGAGGTAAATTCACCTCCCCACACTTCCCTGTATCGCATTCGTCCAGACAGGGTTGTCCTCTTAGTCCCGGACTATTTGCTCTATCCCTAGAGCCTTTGGCACAATATATAAGGCAATCCCAATCCATAGAGCCGATCTCAATTACGGGCACAAAGCATCATATTAGTTTATATGCGGACGATGTAATATTGTTCATACAAAACCCTACCACCTCAATGCCTCATCTGCTCAAACTAATAGATGATTTTGGCAATCTATCTGGATTTAAGATAAACTGGCCAAAATCGGCATTCCTTCCACTTAATGTCACTGCGAAGGCTACCTCCCTCCCAGAAAATATACTAATGGTAGAACACTTTAGATGTCTTGGAGTTGAAATATTCCCCACTATATGCCAAACGGTGAAGTATAATTATACCGGAATCCTAGATAGAATCACAAATGATTTCGACAGATGGTCAAAACTAAAAAACTCAGTATAGGCCCGAGCGTCAATAGTTAAGATGGATGTCTTACCAAGAATCAACTTCTTCAGTTCAATGTTGCCGTTACCCCCCCCCCCCCCCCCCCTCCTGTTAGTTACTGGAAAAAATTACACTCGCATATAAATTTATTTGGAACAACAAACCTCCACGAATAAAAAGATCCACAGCACATAGAAATAAAGCCGACAGTGGTTTAGCATTTCCAGACTTCTACTACTATTTTAAAGCGTTCTCTTTAAGACCACTGATCACCTGGTTTGACTCTCAAACAGCTGTATCCTGGAGACCATTAGAGGAGAATATAGTGGCACCACATAGACTACAGGATATAGTATACACCAACTTATCTATTAAGCAATGCAACTTGAAATTTGGCCCTCTTATTACTAGGGTTGGGCACCGAAAACCGGTTCTAATTAGGAACCGGTTCCTAACTTCCGGTTCTGGAACCGGAAGTAACATACCTGCATTTCGATTATAAAAAAAAAAAAAAAGTTTACTTTGTTAATTAATACCCTAGTTACAGTACAGCAACCAAATTAAACTGTATCAAGTCAACTGAAAATGTGAATAGTATGAAAAAAATGTAAAATTTTCAAAAAAAAAGAAAATTCTCCTGCGAAATAAGCTGTGACCTGCACCTCAAAGAATCGGAAGGGAGAATCGTTCAGAACAGGAATCGATATGGAGAATCGGAATCGGAACCGGAATCGTTCAAATCCAAACGATGCCCAACCCTACTTATTACACATGTGATCTGGATATGGCGTGACACACAGAAAAAATTTACTAACCAATATAAATGGCATAGTCATTCTCCCATATTTAATAACAATTTACTCCTTATTGGAAAACAACCTATCAGATTTACCAAATGGGAAAAGAAGGGCATACATACATTAGGGGATATTTTCAACAAACAGGGTTTCTGTAGCTATCGAGATATACATAACAAATTTAACCTCACCTGCTCTACTTATTATTTCTATCTACAATTAAGAGCTGCTTTGAAGGCTCATGGAGTTCCTTTAAAGAGTCCACTTGAGCACCACAGATATCACAAATTCTTTTATGAAAAGGAGACATCGAGAGGCTTCGTCTCTGACTTTTATCGTCACTTACTTACGTCTTCGTATGAAGTCCTTCCCCTAGACTCAGTTTGGAGGAAGGATATACCAGACTTGGAAGTGGATTTTGATTGGTATGAAGTCTGGGCAAACGTTCGGCTGTCGTCACGCAACCCGGATCATCAACAGATTAATCTTAATTTTATTCATAGGACTTACTTGACTCCTAGACGATTGTACCTTATGGGGCTTAAACAGGACTCTCGATGCTCATTGTGTTTAAAGGGTGAGATCGGTACATTTATGCATATGTATTGAGAATGTCCCCCTGTTAAGATATTCTGGGAAGAAGTAACCACACAATTATCAGAACTTTTGTTTCTTTTTTTTTAAAGATTTATTTTTTGCGTTTTATCGCTTTATTACTACTGGGCAGTCCAGTAGGGAGAGACAGAGGAGGAATGGGAGACAGAGTGGGGGGAAGACATTCGGGAAATAACGACAGATTCGGGAATCGAACCTGGGTCGCCCGTGTCGCGGCTGAGCAAGCTATGTGGTTCGCCACTGGGGCGCCAGAACTTTTGTTTCTGACCATACCTGTACTGCCTTCGGTATTGTTGCTGAATGATGTCTCTCAGTTATCACACTCAGTACATGTTAAGAGGCTAATCTTGTCCGGTCTTACGGCTGCCAAAAAGCTAATAGCATCACGCTGGATTCAACCGGATAAAATGTGCCTGAAGGTATGGATTCTTACCTATCTAGATGTGATTTATTTAGAGATATCTACCGCACGAATTCTAGGTGTCAATGAAGCCAACATAGCAATTTGGTCAGATATGGTGGAGAAGATAAAGCACAACATTTGAATTTGTAATCCTTGGTGTTAAAAGAAATGGTGGTTACTGTCCAAGGGGGGTCATGAGGGGGGGGGGGGGGTGGGGGGAAGGAGAAAGGAAGGGTGCAGAAGAGCTAGCAAGCGCATTTGTATGTATTATAGTGTATCGTAATTATTATGTATATGTATATCCTTTAATCTACATTTATTTTGATTTAAATACTGGACTATCATAGTCCTATGATTTATTGTGGATTTTTACTTTTAATGTTTGTGTCTAGTTTTATGTCATGACAAAAAATTGAAAATAAAAAATTTGTTCAAAAAAAAAAGAGAATAGCGCCACCATGAGGCCAGAGCTTTCCATAACATCATTCAAATCCCAACTCAAACCCCACCTGTTCAAAACTGGCATACTTACTGTAACTGTACTCTGTGTTAGTTGAAGGCCTCGCCTGCACCACGTGTATACTGTTTACTTTTACTCAAGTTCAAGTTTCAAGTTCAAGTTTCTTTATTAGCTGTCATACAGAAGTACAGAATACTTTTATATAAAATGCTTCTTTCTGTTTTGCTCCAGAGATTGTGCTAGATAAAAATAGACAAGTATAAAATAAGTATAGTAAGTATAAAATAGAAGTCAAGTACGTAGACAGAAGTGTTCAATATATACATATATACAATGTACAATGCAGAGTAGAAAGTAACTGAGTTACAATACAATATATTATACAGTATACTATACAGTACAATGCAGAAGTGGGATGAGGTACAATTTAGGTACAATTTACAGTAAGGTGTTATGAGGTATGGGTTGTAGTGCAAATTCTTTACCAATAAATATAAAGTGTGTTTAGTTGTTCTAAAGTGGGTAAAGTGGGTGCTGCAGTGAGTTGTTTGTTTAAAGTGAGTGTGTGTGCGTGTGGATGTGTGTGCTGTGTATTTGATGGTTGTTACATAGTGTTATTGTCATTAAGCATTCTGATGGCCTGAGCATAGAAGCTTCTTCTGAGTCTCTCTGTGCTTGCCATGAGACTCTGGTATCGCTTGCCTGACCACAGCAGTTCAAAGAGGCAGTTGTTTGGGTGGCTGGAGTCTTTGATTATTTTCTTAGCCTTACCCATGCACCGCTTGTTGTAAATGCCTTGGAGAGTGGGAAGCCCCCCTCCAATTGTGCGTTCGGCTGAACGTGTCACTCTTTGTAGTCTGCTACGGTCTTGTGCAGTGCTGTTCCACAACCAGGAGGTGATATTGCCAGTCAGGATGCTCTCTATTGTGCATGAGTAGAAGTTCTTAAGGATCTTCTGACTGACTTGGAACTTCCTTAGGCGCCTGAGGAAGTAGAGGCGTTGCCGTGCCTTCTTCACAACACTGTCAATGTGTGTGGTCCATGTCAAGTCCTCGGATATGTGGACTCCGAGGTACTTGAAACTGTTCACTCTCTCAACCGGTGCCCCTTCGATGCTGAGGGGGCTGTAGTCCCTGACCCCTGACCTCCTGAAGTCCACAATCATCTCTTTTGTTTGGCTGACGTTCAGGGAGAGGCAGTTCTCCTGACACCACTGCGACAGATTCTTTACCTCTTCCAAGTAGGTCCTCTCGTCGTTGGCAGAGATCAGGCCCACCACTACTGTGTCGTCAGCAAATTTGATGATTGTGTTGTTGTTCAACTGTGCCACACAGTCGTGTGTGTACAGCGAGTAGAGGAGGGGACTCAGAACACAGCCCTGCGGGGCCCCTATGTTGATCGTGATGGATGAGGAGGTGCAGTTGCCTGCTCTCACCACCTGTGGTCTCCCCGTCAGGAAGTCCAAGACCCACTGGCAGAGGTCATAGTTCAAGCCCAGGTCCCTGAGCTTGGCTATGAGCTTGGAGGGGACTATGGTATTGAATGCTGAGCTGTAGTCGATGAACAGCATTCTCACATAGTTTCCCTGCCTCTTGTCCAGGTGTGATGCTGCTGTGTGCAGCACATGGGCTATGGCGTCCTCCGTGGACCTGTTGGTGTGAGGATTGGTTCGTTCCCCGCCACACTCCTTTAAGTTACTGTGTTGATTGGTGCATTCCCCGCCACACGCTTCTGGAGCGATTACCAATTTCATCACGCACCTGTCATAGTTTATGATTAGCGCTCCAGAGGCTTCATATACTGGGACCTCCTTTCAATCGATGTCGGGTCGTTTTGAATACTACTGCTTCTGCCTGCTTTCCCCTCGTTGTTGTGCCTCAGTCTACTTTCCCTCCAGGACATCTTTGGATTGCCGCTGGTGAATACCTTGATCCTCCGTTTGGAGCTGCGCCTAATTGCCCGCTTTACACGTTTGCGCTTTGGTGAGTTGGAACCAAACCCTTTTTGGATTATCTGTTTTTGTGTGTTTGGATAACACTGAAGAGTATCGTTTTTGTTTACACTGGACTCAGCTAAATTGTGTGTTTTGGATAAACACTGAAGAGTATCGTTTTTGTTTGCACTGGACTCAGCTAAATTGTGTGTTTTGGATAAACACTGAAGAGTATCGTTTTTGTTTGCACTGGACTCAGTTAAATTGTGTGTTTTGGATAAACACTGAAGAAGTATCATTTTGTTTTCGTTCTGGACTCAGCTAAGGGGGACTGAACTACACTGCCTCTGTGAACTATTGGACTGTTGTTGATCTCTCTCTCTCTCTCCGTTTCCACTCCGAGTTGAAGCTGGGAGTATCTGCAGAGCCGCAACGGCGTCAACGCCGATTCCCCACCTCTAACACAGAGAGGATCTGCAGAGCCGCAGATAACTCTGCCGACGGCAGTCTCCTTTTTTTGTTGTTCAGAATTGTTACTTGACTCTTTTTGACTCTGTAAATAAATACGCCCTAGTGTTTGGCTAACTCTGAACTACCTGTCTGTGCCGTGCTGTTGAGGTCGGTTTCAAACCCTAACAGTTGGGGCGGTATGCAAATTGCAGGGGGTCCAGGTTGATGGGGAGGGAGGAACAGATGTAGCCCTTCACTAGCTTCTCAAAGCACTTCATGGCTATGGAGGTGAGAGCTACAGGGCGGTAGTCGTTGAGGCAAGCAGGCGTAGATTTTTTAGGTACAGGGATAATGGTGGACTTCTTCAGACAGGTAGGGATGACAGCCTGTTCCAAGGACAGGTTAAATATGTCAGTGAATACCGGGGCCAGTTGGTCGGCACAGACTTTTAGGACGCGGCCGGGGATGCCGTCCGGTCCTGCTGCCTTTCTGATATTCACTGTATATATTCAGATGACTATTTCTCTGCACCTTTGTTTACACTTTCTATTTTTGTCATATTTTTATGACAAAAATTAAATAACTTTTTTTTAATTGTTTCTTATAGTCTTTGTCTCTACCTGGTTCCGCCGCCCCTGCGCCGTCTGAGTGTGACACGAACTCAACAAGGTGTGAACAAAATGTGTAATTGACACGCCTGGCAGAGCGTGATTTCACTTGTTGTCAAGGGGATTGACATGTATTAAATTTAGCTAACAACGAGTGGCGGGGGAATTACGGCGAACCGAGATGGGAAAGAGAAGGGAAAGAAAAGGAAAGTAAAGTAAACATCAGAGGAGATGAGTTTGTTTTGCTCGTTCGTTTCCTGACCTAAAGAGGCACTTCACCCACGGAAAACGCTGATTTATTTCTGCACGTCGTCTCGTGCGTGTTCAAAAAAAAAAGTCTAAACGGATTTACACACGTTCATTTGGAGGTGAGAATTACCTCAGGGTTGTGAGTTCCCAAAACAGTAATACAGACGCAGAAGATAGAAGAATGAACAAGGCGATTCTTTATTTACCTGTACAATTGTTTATCAAGGTGTTAAACTCTGCAACAGAGGGGAGCACCTCAAGCTTTAGGACTGTTGGAGTTCATTCCATGAGCTAGGGGGGCATCATAGCAAAATGGCTGATTTACCCTGTGCAGAGCAAACTGGACCTTAAGGGCCATTAGAACGGCATTCGAACCTACCACTACAGCTTCACTGTTATCTGCTATACCTGAAAGCAACCTAATCTATTTGTAATATTTTGCTGTTTATGCCAATAAAACTGTGTTAAGAAAAATATAGTGTGTGTCTATTGTGGGGCGGCGTGGCTCAGGGGTAGAGCGGGTCGCCCAATGATCGAAGGGTTGGTGGTTCGAATCCCGCTCAAGCCCATGTCCATCCCACTGCCGTTGTGTCCTTGGGCAAGACACTTAACCTACTTGCCTCGTATGAATGCGTATGCATGTGAATGAATGTTGGTGGTGGTCGGAGGGGCCGTAGGCGATGATTATTCGCCACGCTTCCGGGAGTCTGCCTCAGGGCAGCTCTGGCTGCAATTGTAGCTTACCACCACCGGTATGACTGTGTATGAACGAATAATGGACTCTGTGAAGCACTCTGAGTCAGAGAAGAGCGCTATATAAATCCAATCCATTATTATTATTATTATTATTATTATTATAATCTCAAGGGGAGATTTGATTAGAGCGACTTCAATTCAACATCCAACAACACAACGCAGAGTCCAATCCTGAAGGAATACGTAACATTTATTCTTTTAAAGTCATCGAAATTTAACAGGCAGGAGGGGCCACCTAGTCACCCGCCCACCCTAGTGTAGCACTGTATAGAATAGAATAGAATTACTTTATTGATACCTAGGGAAATTCAGCAACACAGATCGCTCACAATAAACATGTAGGTAGTCAAAAATCTAAAATAAGAATAAGAATACAGTCAAAAATATAAAATATACAGCCGAAAATATACAGTAAACAGTAAAATGTAGATGTAATTACAGTACAGGAAGATATGCAAGAATTTATACTGTGCTCAGTGAGGCAGTGAGCCTTCCTTGTTGTACAAAACGTGTAAGTCGCTTTGGATAAAAGCGTCAGCTAAATGACAAAATGTAAATGTATACAGTCTGATGGGCTGTCGGTATTTGATTTGATTTGATTTTTTATTTGTCTCGAACATAAAAAAAATAACATAAAACAAGTTTAAAAAAATATATACTAAAAAGGTAAATAGTCAAAGACTATTTCCATACAATAAGTGTTCGAGAAGGAACAGGGGAAGTAAAAAAACGTATCAAGCCAGGGGAACTATACAAAGGAACACACACAAGGGGACTAAAAATACTACCTGATATAAACGTACCTACTGTATGCTAAAAACACAACAAAGGGGGGGGGGGGGGGGGGGGTACAAGCATGGGGTAGCAGTGCACTAGAGAGGGGATAAGTGGGGAAATAAAACTTGGCCGCTGATCAGGGTCAGCAGACACTATACTGCTGACTTTCAGGGGGAAGTGAGGTGTGGTGTAACAGCAAGTGACGTCTGTTGGGAAAAATGCCAAAAATGATGGGAGGAGTATAAACACTAGATGCCTCACCCGCGCTGCTGACCAACGTTGCCACACGGCGGCCATCTTGCGTGGGTGGTGCACGCCCACTCATAACGTGCATGTCTATGGTGCATGTACTATTGAAATAACCATAGCTTGCTCAATTTTCAACCGTTTGGTTTGTTAAAAACGTCAGAGATGTAGTCATCATACTGCATACTTATAATGGACTTTCATATAAAAAAAAATAAAAATAAAAATAAAATAATTATTCTTCCAAGCAAGAATCATAGCCACGTTAATAACGTTTGTAATAAACCAAACCGTTTGTAAATCCGTCAGGATTTTTCTTTGTGCAGATCATCACCTTAACCGTTTCCCGGCCAACCACGGAGATGTCCGTGTTTCGGATCCAACGGTTGAGGACCAACCACGGACGTGTCCGTCGCAAGGTTGTTTTGGCTTTTATTCCATTGTAATAACCTACTCGATGTCACCGAGCGGCACTGCAGAAGTACCCTACTCTTTGAATTCGAAAAAGTGCATTACCGGCCAGATCCTCTTAGGGCCGCTATCTCGATAATGCAGTGTTCCCTGTGGCAGAAGTTGTCTTGTTTTTTCTGGATATCCAATGTAGTTTTCTGCTAACCTGAAGCTATGCCTGTAGCCTGTTACACGGAATACGTTTTGGGACCCGGATTTCAGTGTGCAGTAAAGGAATATATGATCAGCCAATGGACATATCCATCTACCAGATGGCGATCGATAACTGGGAAATCCTTTCGGGGATCCAACCGGCCCACGGTAAGATCTTTTTCACGTAAATTACATGCTGATCAGGCCTTGTTATGATAGCCATCCACCACGATCAGCGAATGTGGCTACTGAGGCTAACGCGGTTATTGGTAATCAATAATCAGAAACGACGTCCCCCGCCCCCCCCTCTTTCATGCATTCATGGTGGACCATCATATCGATCATAATGCAGTTTGATTTTTAACTCTAGCTTCTGTATAGCCGAAATGCCATTGGATTTAACGTTACTAGCTTAGCGCCCTGTAT